>NW_027420434.1:0-12987 GCF_009905375.1 Apium graveolens
TAGGGTGCAAAATGACTTAATATGGTGAAAGTGACTTACATGGTTTATTAGAACCAAAATGTGGACCAAAACTGATTTATGAATGTGGCACTAAGAGGTGTAAAAGGATTTCTAATTGCATGTACATGATGTTAACATATTAATTGTACCAATATGATGGAAAGTGACTCTTATAAGGTGCAAAGTGACTCTAATATGGTGAGAAGTCACTTACATGATTGATTAGAGCCAAAATGCGGCCCAAAATTACTTGTAGGAAAGGGTACAAGAGGTGGTTAAAGGATGTTTAATTGCATGTACTGATGTTAACATGTTAATTGTATCAATATATGGGGAAAGTGACTCTTATAGGGTGCAAAGTGACTCTAATATGGTGAAAAGTGACTTACATGGTTTATTAGAACCAAAATGTGGAATAATATTAACTTGTATAAAGTGGCATTAAAAGGGGTAAAAGATGTCAATTGGATATATATGATGTTAACATGTTAATGTTGTATATATGGTGGAAGTGACTCCTATAGGGTGCAAAATGACTCTATATGGTGAAAAGTGACTTACATGGTTGATTAGAACCAAAATGTGGAACAAAATTGATCTGTATGAAAGTAGAATTAAGAGGTGGTAAAGGATGTCAAATCGGATGTATATGATGTTAACATGTTAATTATACAAATATATGGTGGAAAGTGACTCATATAGGGTGCAAAATGACTCTAATATGGTGAAAAGTGACTTACATGGTTAATTAGAACCAATGTGGACCAAAATTGATTGTATGAATGTGGCACTAAGAGGTGGTAAAAGGATTTTAATTGCATGTACATGATGTTAACATGTTAATTGTACCAATATGATGGCAAGTGACTCTTATAAGGTGCAAAGTGACTCTAATATGGTGAGAAGTCACTTACATGATTGATTAGAGCCAAAATGTGCCCAAAATTGACTTGTAGGAAAGGGGTACCAAGAGGTGGTTAAAGGATGTTTAATTGCATGTACATGATAAACATGTTAATTGTATCAATATATGGGGAAAGTGACTCTTATAGGGTGCAAAGTGACTCCAATATGGTGAAAAGTGACTTACATGGTTGATTAGAGCCAAAATGTGGAATAAAATTAGCTTGTATGAATGTGGCATTAATAAGTGGTAAAAGGATGTTAAATTGGATGTATATGATGTTAACATGTTAATTATTGTATATATGGTGGAAAGTGACTCTTATAGGGTGCAAAGTGACTCCAGTATGGTGAAAAGTGACTTACATGGTTGATTAGAACCAAAATGTGGAAAAAATTGATGTAGAAAGTGGAACTAATAGGTGGTAAAAGGATGTCAAATTGGATGTATATGTTAGCATGTTAATTATACAAATAGATTGTGGAAAGTGACTATAAGGGTGCAAAATGACTTTAATATGGTGAAAAGTGACTTACATGGTTTATTAGAAAAAATGTGGACCAAAACTGACTTGTATGAATGTGGCACTAAGAGGTTGTAAAAGGATTTCAATTGCATGTACATGATGTTAACATATTAATTGTACCAATATATGATGGCAAGTGACTCTTATAAGGTGCAAAGTGACTCTAATATGGTGAGAAGTCACTTACATGATTGATTAGAGCCAAAATGCGGCCCAAAATTGACTTGTAGGAAAGGGGTACCAAGGTGGTTAAAGGATGTTTAATTGCATGTACATGATGTTAACATGTTAATTGTATCAATATATGGGGAAAGTGACTCTTATAGGGTGCAAAGTGACTCTAATATGGTGAAAAGTGACTTACATGGTTGATTAGAGCCAAAATGTGGAATAATATTAACTTGTATGAAAGTGGCATTAAAAGGGGTAAAAGGATGTCAAATTGGATATAATGATGTTAACATGTTAATTGTTGTATATATGGTGGAAAGTGACTCCTATAGGGTGCAAAATGACTCTAATATGGGAAAAGTACATGGTTGATTAGAACCAAAATGTGGAACAAAATTGATCTGTATGAAAGTAGAATTAAGAGGTGGTAAAAGGATGTCAAAGGATGTATATGATGTTAACATGTTAATTATACAAATATATGGTGGAAAGTGACTCATATAGGGTGCAAAATGACTCTAATATGGTGAAAAGTGACTTACATGGTTAATTAGAACCAAATGTGGACCAAAATTGACTTGTATGAATGTGGCACTAAGAGGTGGTAAAAGGATTTTTAATTGCATGTACATGATGTTAACATGTTAATTGTACCAATATAATGGCAAGTGACTCTTATAAGGTGCAAAGTGACTCTAATATGGTGAGAAGTCACTTACATGATTGATTAGAGCCAAAATGTGCCCAAAATTGACTTGTAGGAAAGGGGTACCAAGAGGTGGTTAAAGGATGTTTAATTGCATGTACATGATATTAACATGTTAATTGTATCAATATAGGGGAAAGTGACTCTTATAGGGTGCAAAGTGACTCCAATATGGTGAAAAGTGACTTACATGGTTGATTAGAGCCAAAATGTGGAATAAAATTAGCTTGTATGAATGTGGCATTAATAAGTGGTAAAAGGATGTTAAATTGGATGTATATGATGTTAACATGTTAATTATTGTATATATGGTGGAAAGTGACTCTTATAGGGTGCAAAGTGACTCCAGTATGGTGAAAAGTGACTTACATGGTTGATTAGAACCAAAATGTGGAACAAAATTGACCTGTAGGAAAGTGGAACTAATAGGTGGTAAAAGGATGTCAAATTGGATGTATATGATGTTAGCATGTTAATTATACAAATAGATTGTGGAAAGTGACTCATATAGGGTGCAAAATGACTCTAATATGGTGAAAAGTGACTTACATGGTTAATTAGAACCAGAATGTGGACCATAATTGACTTGTATGAATGTGGCACTAAGAGGTGGTAAAAGGATTTTTAATTGCATGTACATGATGTTAACATGTTAATTGTACCAATATATGATGGCAAGTGACTCTTATAAGGTGCAAAGTGACTCTAATATGGTGAGAAGTCACTTACATGATTAATTAGAGCCAAAATGTGACCAAAATTGACTTGTAGGAAAGGGGTACCAAGAGGTGGTTAAAGGATGTTTAATTGCATGTACATGATATTAACATGTTAATTGTATCAATATATGGGGAAAGTGACTCTTATAGGGTGCAAAGTGACTCCAATATGGTGAAAAGTGACTTACATGGTTGATTAGAGCCAAAATGTGGAATAAAATTACTTGTATGAATGTGGCATTAATAAGTGGTAAAAGGATGTTAAATTGGATGTATATGATGTTAACATGTTAATTTGTATATATGGTGGAAAGTGACTTATAGGGTGCAAAGTGACTCCAGTATGGTGAAAAGTGACTTACATTGTTGATTAGAACCAAAATGTGGAACAAAATTGACCTGTAGAAAGTGGAACTAATAGGTGGTAAAAGGATGTCAAATTGGATGTATATGATGTTAGCATGTTAATTATACAAATAGATTGTGGAAAGTGACTCATATAGGGTGCAAAATGACTTTAATATGGTGAAAAGTGACTTACATGGTTTATTAGAACCAAAATGTGGACCAAAACTGACTTGTATGAATGTGGCACTAAGAGGTTGTAAAAGGATTTCTAATTGCATGTACATGATGTTAACATATTAATTGTACCAGTATATGATGGCAAGTGACTCTTATAAGGTGCAAAGTGACTCTAATATGGTGAGAAGTCACTTACATGATTGATTAGAGCCAAAATGCGGCCCAAAATTGACTTGTAGGAAAGGGGTACCAAGAGGTGGTTAAAGGATGTTTAATTGCATGTACATGATGTTAACATGTTAATTGTATCAATATATGGGGAAAGTGACTCTTATAGGGTGCAAAGTGACTCTAATATGGTGAAAAGTGACTTACATGGTTGATTAGAGCCAAAATGTGGAATAAATTAACTTGTATGAAAGTGGCATTAAAAGGGGTAAAAGGATGTCAAATTGGATATATATGATGTTAACATGTTAATTGTTGTATATATGGTGGAAAGTGACTCCTATAGGGTGCAAAATGACTCTAATATGGTGAAAAGTGACTTACATGGTTGATTAGAACCAAAATGTGGAACAAAATTGATCTGTATGAAAGTAGAATTAAGAGGTGGTAAAAGGATGTCAAAGGATGTATATGATGTTAACATGTTAATTATACAAATATATGGTGGAAAGTGACTCATATAGGGTGCAAAATGACTCTAATATGGTGAAAAGTGACTTACATGGTTAATTAGAACCAGAATGTGGACCAAAATTGACTTGTATGAATGTGGCACTAAGAGGTGGTAAAAGGATTTTTAATTGCATGTACATGATGTTAACATGTTAATTGTACCAATATATTGGCAAGTGACTCTTATAAGGTGCAAAGTGACTCTAATATGGTGAGAAGTCACTTACATGATTGATTAGAGCCAAAATGTGCCCAAAATTGACTTGTAGGAAAGGGGTACCAAGAGGTGGTTAAAGGATGTTTAATTGCATGTACATGATATTAACATGTTAATTGTATCAATATATGGGGAAAGTGACTCTTATAGGGTGCAAAGTGACTCCAATATGGTGAAAAGTGACTTACATGGTTGATTAGAGCCAAAATGTGGAATAAAATTACTTGTATGAATGTGGCATTAATAAGTGGTAAAAGGATGTTAAATTGGATGTATATGATGTTAACATGTTAATTATTGTATATTGGTGGAAAGTGACTCTTATAGGGTGCAAAGTGACTCCAGTATGGTGAAAAGTGACTTACATGGTTGATTAGAACCAAAATGTGGAACAAAATTGACCTGTATGAAAGTGGAACTAATAGGTGGTAAAAGGATGTCAAATTGGATGTATATGATGTTAGCATGTTAATTATACAAATAGATTGTGGAAAGTGACTCATATAGGGTGCAAAATGACTTTAATATGGTGAAAAGTGACTTACATGGTTTATTAGAACCAAAATGTGGACCAAAACTGACTTGTATGAATGTGGCACTAAGAGGTTGTAAAAGGATTTCTAATTGCATGTACATGATGTTAACATATTAATTGTACCAATATATGATGGCAAGTGACTCTTATAAGGTGCAAAGTGACTCTAATATGGTGAGAAGTCACTTACATGATTGATTAGAGCCAAAATGCGGCCCAAAATTGACTTGTAGGAAAGGGTACCAAGAGGTGGTTAAAGGATGTTTAATTGCATGTACATGATGTTAACATGTTAATTGTATCAATATATGGGGAAAGTGACTCTTATAGGGTGCAAAGTGACTCTAATATGGTGAAAAGTGACTTACATGGTTGATTAGAGCCAAAATGTGGAATAATATTAACTTGTATGAAAGTGGCATTAAAAGGGGTAAAAGGATGTCAAATTGGGATATATGATGTTAACATGTTAATTGTGTATATATGGTGGAAAGTGACTCCTATAGGGTGAAAATGACTCTAATATGGTGAAAAGTGACTTACATGGTTGATTAGAACCAAAATGTGGAACAAAATTGATCTGTATGAAAGTAGAATTAAGAGGTGGTAAAAGGATGTCAAATCGGATGTATATGATGTTAACATGTTAATTATACAATAATTGTGGAAAGTGACTCATATAGGGTGCAAAATGACTCTAATATGGTGAAAAGTGACTTACATGGTTAATTAGAACCAAATGTGGACCAAAATTGACTTGTATGAATGTGGCACTAAGAGGTGGTAAAAGGATTTTAATTGCATGTACATGATGTTAACATGTTAATTGTACCAATATATGATGGCAAGTGACTCTTATAAGGTGCAAAGTGACTCTAATATGGTGAGAAGTCACTTACATGATTGATTAGAGCCAAAATGGCCCAAAATTGACTTGTAGGAAAGGGGTACCAAGAGGTGGTTAAAGGATGTTTAATTGCATGTACATGATGTTAACATGTTAATTGTATCAATATATGGGGAAAGTGACTCTTATAGGGTGCAAAGTGACTCAATATGGTGAAAAGTGACTTACATGGTTGATTAGAGCCAAAATGTGGAATAAAATTAACTTGTATAAAGTGGCATTAAAAGGGTAAAAGGATTCAAATTGGATATATATGATGTTAACATGTTAATTGTATATATGGTGGAAAGTGACTCCTATAGGGTGCAAATGACTAATATGGTGAAAAGTGACTTACATGGTTGATTAGAACCAAAATGTGGAACAAAATTGATCTGTATGAAAGTAGAATTAAGAGGTGGTAAAAGGATGTCAAATGGATGTATATGATGTTACATGTTAATTATACAATATAGATTGTGGAAAGTGACTCATATAGGGTGCAAAATGACTCTAATATGGTGAAAAGTGACTTACATGGTTAATTAGAACCAAATGTGGACCAAAATTGACTTGTATGAATGTGGCACTAAGAGGTAAAAGGATTTTAATTGCATGTACATGATGTTAACATGTTAATTGTACCAATATATGATGGCAAGTGACTCTTATAAGGTGCAAAGTGACTCTAATATGGTGAGAAGTCACTTACATGATTGATTAGAGCCAAAATGTGCCCAAAATTGACTTGTAGGAAAGGGGTACCAAGAGGTGGTTAAAGGATGTTTAATTGCATGTACATGATATTAACATGTTAATTGTATCAATATAGGGGAAAGTGACTCTTATAGGGTGCAAAGTGACCAATATGGTGAAAAGTGACTTACATGGTTGATTAGAGCCAAAATGTGGAATAAATTACTTGTATGAAGTGGCATTAATAAGTGGTAAAAGGATTAAATTGGATGTATATGATGTTAACATGTTAATTGTATATATGGTGGAAAGTGACTTATAGGGTGCAAAGTGACTCATATGGTGAAAAGTGACTTACATGGTTGATTAGAACCAAAATGTGGAACAAATTGATGTATGAAAGTGGAACTAATAGGGTGGTAAAAGGATGTCAAATTGGATGTATATGATGTTAGCATGTTAATTATACAAATAGATTGTGGAAAGTGACTCATATAGGGTGCAAAATGACTTAATATGGTGAAAAGTGACTTACATGGTTATTAGAACCAAATGTGGACCAAAACTGACTTGTATGAATGTGGCACTAAGAGGTTGTAAAAGGATTTCTAATTGCATGTACATGATGTTAACATTAATTGTACCAATATATGGCAAGTGACTCTTATAAGGTGCAAAGTGACTCTAATATGGTGAGAAGTCACTTACATGATTGATTAGAGCCAAAATGCGGCCCAAAATTGACTTGTAGGAAAGGGGTACCAAGAGGTGGTTAAAGGATGTTTAATTGCATGTACATGATGTTAACATGTTAATTGTATCAATATATGGGGAAAGTGACTTATAGGGTGCAAAGTGACTCTAATATGGTGAAAAGTGACTTACATGGTTGATTAGAGCCAAAATGTGGAATAAATTAACTTGTATGAAAGTGGCATTAAAAGGGGTAAAAGGATGTCAAATTGGATATATGATGTTAACATGTTAATTGTTGTATATATGGTGGAAAGTGACTCCTATAGGGTGCAAATGACTCTAATATGGTGAAAAGTGACTTACATGGTTGATTAGAACCAAAATGTGGAACAAAATTGATCTGTATGAAAGTAGAATTAAGAGGTGGTAAAAGGATGTCAAATGGATGTATAGATGTTAACATGTTAATTATACAAATATTGGTGGAAAGTGACTCATATAGGGTGCAAAATGACTCTAATATGGTGAAAAGTGACTTACATGGTTAATTAGAACCAAATGTGGACCAAAATTGACTTGTATGAATGTGGCACTAAGAGGTTGTAAAAGGATTTTAATTGCATGTACATGATGTTAACATGTTAATTGTACCAATATATGATGGCAAGTGACTCTTATAAGGTGCAAAGTGACTCTAATATGGTGAGAAGTCACTTACTGATTGATTAGAGCCAAAATGTGCCCAAAATTGACTTGTAGGAAAGGGGTACCAAGAGGTGGTTAAAGGATGTTTAATTGCATGTACATGATATTAACATGTTAATTGTATCAATATATGGGGAAAGTGACTCTTATAGGGTGCAAAGTGACTCAATATGGTGAAAAGTGACTTACATGGTTGATTAGAGCCAAAATGTGGAATAAATTACTTGTATGAAGTGGCATTAATAAGTGGTAAAAGGATGTTAAATTGGATATATGATGTTAACATGTTAATTATTGTATATATGGTGGAAAGTGACTCTATAGGGTGCAAATGACCATATGGTGAAAAGTGACTTACATGGTTGATTAGAACCAAAATGTGGAACAAAATTGACCTGTATGAAAGTGAAAATAGGTGGTAAAAGGATGTCAAATGGATGTATATGATGTTAGCATGTTAATTATACAAATAGATTGTGGAAAGTGACTCATATAGGGTGCAAAATGACTTAATATGGTGAAAAGTGACTTACATGGTTAATTAGAACCAAAATGTGGACCAAAATGACTTGTATGAATGTGGCACTAAGAGGTGGTAAAAGGATTTTAATTGCATGTACATGATGTTAACATGTTAATTGTACCAATATATGATGGCAAGTGACTCTTATAAGGTGCAAAGTGACTCTAATATGGTGAGAAGTCACTTACATGATTGATTAGAGCCAAAATGCGGCCCAAAATTGACTTGTAGGAAAGGGGTACCAAGAGGTGGTTAAAGGATGTTAATTGCATGTACATGATGTTAACATGTTAATTGTATCAATATATGGGGAAAGTGACTCTTATAGGGTGCAAAGTGATCTAATATGGTGAAAAGTGACTTACATGGTGATTAGAGCCAAAATGTGGAATAAATTAACTTGTATAAGTGGTAAAAGGGTAAAAGGATGTCAAATTGGATATATATGATGTTAACATGTTAATTGTTGTATATGGTGGAAAGTGACTCTATAGGGTGAAAATGACTCTAATGTGGTGAAAAGTGACTTACATGGTTGATTAGAACCAAAATGTGGAACAAAATTGATCTGTATGAAAGTAGAATTAAGAGGTGGTAAAAGGATGTCAAATGGATGTATATGATGTTAACATGTTAATTATACAAATAGATTGTGGAAAGTGACTCATATAGGGTGCAAAATGACTTAATATGGTGAAAAGTGACTTACATGGTTATTAGAACCAAAATGTGGACCAAAACTGACTTGTATGAATGTGGCACTAAGAGGTTGTAAAAGGATTTCTAATTGCATGTACATGATGTTAACATATTAATTGTACCAATATATGATGGCAAGTGACTCTTATAAGGTGCAAAGTGACTCTAATATGGTGAGAAGTCACTTACATGATTGATTAGAGCCAAAATGCGGCCCAAAATTGACTTGTAGGAAAGGGGTACCAAGAGGTGGTTAAAGGATGTTTAATTGCATGTACATGATGTTAACATGTTAATTGTATCAATATATGGGGAAAGTGACTCTTATAGGGTGCAAAGTGATCTAATATGGTGAAAAGTGACTTACATGGTTGATTAGAGCCAAAATGTGGAATAATATTAACTTGTATGAAAGTGGCATTAAAAGGGTAAAAGGATTCAAATTGGATATATATGATGTTAACATGTTAATTGTTGTATATATGGTGGAAAGTGACTCTATAGGGTGCAAATGACTCTAATGTGGTGAAAAGTGACTTACATGGTTGATTAGAACCAAAATGTGGAACAAAATTGATCTGTATGAAAGTAGAATTAAGAGGTGGTAAAAGGATGTCAAATGGATGTATATGATGTTACATGTTAATTATACATATAGATTGTGGAAAGTGACTCATATAGGGTGCAAAATGACTCTAATATGGTGAAAAGTGACTTACATGGTTAATTAGAACCAGAATGTGGACCAAAATTGATTGTATGAATGTGGCACTAAGAGGGTAAAAGGATTTTTAATTGCATGTACATGATGTTAACATGTTAATTGTACCAATATATTGGCAAGTGACTCTTATAAGGTGCAAAGTGACTCTAATATGGTGAGAAGTCACTTACATGATTGATTAGAGCCAAATGTGCCCAAAATTGACTTGTAGGAAAGGGTACCAAGAGGTTTAAAGGATGTTTAATTGCATGTACATGATATTAACATGTTAATTGTATCAATATAGGGGAAAGTGACTCTTATAGGGTGCAAAGTGACTCCAATATGGTGAAAAGTGACTTACATGGTTGATTAGAGCCAAAATGTGGAAAAAATTACTTGTATGAATGTGGCATTAATAAGTGGTAAAAGGATGTAAATTGGATGTATATGATGTTAACATGTTAATTATTGTATATGGTGGAAAGTGACTCTTATAGGGTGCAAAGTGACTCAGTATGGTGAAAAGTGACTTACATGGTTGATTAGAACCAAAATGTGGAACAAAATTGACCTGTATGAAAGTGGAACTAATAGGTGGTAAAAGGATGTCAAATTGGATGTATATGATGTTAGCATGTTAATTATACAAATAGATTGTGGAAAGTGACTCATATAGGGTGCAAAATGACTTAATATGGTGAAAAGTGACTTACATGGTTAGAACCAAATGTGGACCAAAACTGATTTATGAATGTGGCACTAAGAGGTTGTAAAAGGATTTCTAATTGCATGTACATGATGTTAACATATTAATTGTACCAATATGATGGCAAGTGACTCTTATAAGGTGCAAAGTGACTCTAATATGGTGAGAAGTCACTTACATGATTGATTAGAGCCAAAATGCGCCCAAAATTGACTTGTAGGAAAGGGTACCAAGAGGTGGTTAAAGGATGTTTAATTGCATGTACATGATGTAACATGTTGTATCAATATATGGGGAAAGTACTCTTATAGGGTGCAAAGTGACTCTAATATGGTGAAAAGTGACTTACATGGTTGATTAGAGCCAAAATGTGGAATAATTAACTTGTATGAAAGTGGCATTAAAGGGGTAAAGGATGTCAAATTGGATATATGATGTTAACATGTTAATTGTTGTTATATGGTGGAAAGTGACTCTATAGGGTGCAAAATGACTCTAATATGGTGAAAAGTGACTTACATGGTTGATTAGAACCAAAATGTGGAACAAAATTGATCTGTATGAAAGTAGAATTAAGAGGTGGTAAAAGGATGTCAAATCGGATGTATATGTTAACATGTTAATTATACAAATAGATGTGGAAAGTGACTCATATAGGGTGCAAAATGACTCTAATATGGTGAAAAGTGACTTACATGGTTAATTAGAACCAGAATGTGGACCAAAATTGACTTGTATGAATGTGGCACTAAGAGGTGGTAAAAGGATTTTTAATTGCATGTACATGATGTTAACAGTTAATTGTACCAAATATCATGGCAAGTGACTCTTATAAGGTGCAAAGTGACTCTAATATGGTGAGAAGTCACTTACATGATTGATTAGAGCCAAAATGTGCCCAAAATTGACTTGTAGGAAAGGGGTACAAGAGGTGGTTAAAGGGGTTTAATTGCATGTACATTATTAACATGTTAATTGTATCAATATATGGGGAAAGTGACTCTTATAGGGTGCAAAGTGACTCCAATATGGTGAAAAGTGACTTACATGGTTGATTAGAGCCAAAATGTGGAATAAAATTAGCTTGTATGAATGTGGCATTAATAAGTGTAAAAGGATTAAATTGGATGTATATGATGTTAACATGTTATATTGTATATATGGTGGAAAGGACTCTTATAGGGTGCAAAGTGACTCCAGTATGGTGAAAGTGACTTACATGGTTGATTAGAACCAAAATGTGGAACAAAATTGACCTGTAGAAGTGGAACTAATAGGTGGTAAAAGGATGTCAAATTGGATGTATATGATGTTAGCATTAATTATACAAATAGATTGTGAAAAGTGACTCAATAAGGGTGCAAAATGACTTTAATATGGTGAAAAGTGACTTACATGGTTTATTAGAATCAAAATGTGGGACCAAAACTGACTTGTTAATGTGGCACTAAGGTTGTAAAAGGATTTCTAATTGCATGTACATGATGTTAACATATTAATTGTCTATATGATGGCAAAATGACTCTTATAAGGGCAAGTGACTCTAATATGGTGAGAAGTCTAATACATGATTGATTAGAGCCAAAATGCGGCCCAAAATTGACTTGTAGGAAAGGTGGGTACCAAGGTGGTTAAAGGGGTTTAATTGCATGTACATGATGTTAACATGTTAATTGTATCAATATATGGGGAAGTGACTTATAGGGTGCAAAGTGACTATAATATGGTGAAAAGTGACTTATATGGTTGATTAGAGCCAAAATGTGGAATAATATTAACTTGTATGAAAGTGGCATTAAAAGGGGTAAAGGATGTCAAATTGGATATATATGATGTTAACATGTTAATTGTTGATATATGGTGAAAGTGACTCCTATAGGGTGCAAATGACTCTAATATGGTGAAAAGTGACGTACATGGTTGATTAGAACCAAAATGTGGAACAAAATTGATCTGTATGAAAGTAGAATTAAGAGATAGTAAAAGGATGTCAAATCGGATGTATATGATGTTAAATGTTTAATTATACAAATATATGGTGGAAAGTGATCTATAGGGTGCAAAATGACTCTAACATGGTGAAAAGTGACTACATGGTTAATTAGAACCAGAATGTGGACCAAAATTGACTTGTATGAATGTGGCACTAAGGTGGTTGTAAAGGATTTTTAATTGCATGTAAATGATCTTAACATGTTAATTGTACCAATATATGATGGCAAGTGACTCTTATAAGGTGCAAAGTGACTCTAATATGGTGAGAAGTCACTTACATGATGATTAGAGCCAAAATGTGCCCAAAATTGACTTGTAGGAAGGGGTACCAAGAGGTGCTAAAGGTGTTAATGCATGTACATGATATTAACATGTTAATTGTATCAATATA
>NW_027420435.1:0-5908 GCF_009905375.1 Apium graveolens
CCAAGAAATTGGCAGCTTCCACTAGTACTTCTTCTGTCAACCCTGCATCCAACAAATCTGCATCTGTGTAACCAACAGCTTCAAAATCAGTTCCCTTAGGATACCATAATCCCAAGTTTGGAGTTCCCTTCAAATATCTGAAAATCCTCTTTTAACTGCCATCAAATGTGATTCTTTTTGGATTGGCTTGAAATCTTGCACATAGACATGTAGCAAACATGATGTCTGGTCTACTTGCTGTTAAGTAAAGCAATGATCTAATTATCCCTCTATAGATTGAGATATCTACACTTATTTCCCTTTTATCTTCATCCAACTTTGTTACAGTAGACATAGGTGTAGATGCAGGTGAACAATCAACCATACCAAACTTCTTCAATAGATCCTTGACATACTTAGTTTGGATGATGAAGATACCATCACTTCTTTGACTGACTTGGAGTCCAAGGAAGTAACTTAGTTCGCCCATCATACTCATTTCATATTCACTTTGCATAAGCTTGGAGAATCTTTGGCAAAACTTTTCATTAGTAGAACCAAAGATGATATTATCCACATAAATCTGAACTAGGATCATATCATCACCGTGTTTCTTGTAGAAGAGTCTTGTCTATGGTGTCTATAGTAAAACCATGCTTCAGTAGGAAATCTGACAGTGTGTCATACCAAGCTCTAGATGCCCGTTTTAGTCCATATAGAGCCTTGAGTAACTTGTACACAAAATTTGGAAATTCTGGATCTTCAAAGCCAGGTGGCTGTTGCACATAACTTCTTCTTCTATCTCACCATTCAAAAGGCACTCTTGACATCCATTTGATACACTTTGAAATTTGAATGTGCAGCAAATGCTAGAAAATTTCTTATTGCTTCAAGTCTTGCAACTTGAGCAAAGTTTCATCTAATCAATTCCTACTTCTTGTGAGTAGCCTTTTGCAACCAACCTTGCTTTGTTTCTGGTAATTATACCATTTTCATCCATTTTATTCCTGAATACCCATTTTATATCAAATAATGCTTCTATTCTTTGGTGCAGGAACTAACTTCCAAACTTTGCTTCTTTCAAACTGTGATCAGATCATCCTGCATGGCAGATATCCAATTAGGATCCATTAAAGCTTCATCAATTTTCTTGGCTCTATTTAAGACAGAAACCATGCATGTAGGCACTCATTAGCAGTTGCACTTCTAGTCCGCACTCCAGCAGTAGGATCATCAATAATTGCTTCTCTAGTGTGACTTCTATCCCCTTCTTTGTATGAGTTTGTTGACTTGTGCCTTCATCATTTTCTTCATTATTGGTATGACTGTTAGATTCTTCTTCTCTTTCTCCCCCTAAGTTTGTGCTATCAAATTCAGGTGTTTGAGATGAGCTTCCATTTTCATGATTTTCCTGTTGAGTAGTCTCTTCATTCATTATCTGTTGTGCATTAACTTCATCTTCCCCCATCAGAATCACTATCATATTGAGGTTTTTAAATGCAAGGGCTTCAGCTTCATTATCATCAAGGCATTCCAAGCCTGGACACTTGTCATCATCAAATCACATCTGTACTCTCCATAATCTTCTTTGATCAATCACATAAACTTTGTAGGCCGTTCTCTCCAATGGATATCCCAAAAAAATTGCATCAAAAATCTTTGAGTCAAATTTTCCCACATTTCAGAGTTGTCTTTCAAAATGTAACACTTGCTTCCAAACACATGAAGATGCTTTACTATAGGCTTTCTTTTAGACATGATTGAGTAATGACTTGTCATGTGCCTTGTTAATGAGATATATGTTCAGAGTGTAACATGCATTGTTAACAGCCTCTTCCCAGAAACTGTTGTTGGCATCTTGTAGCATTGTCCTGGCAGCTTCAACTAGTGTTCTGTTCTTTCTCTCAACTACTCCATTTTGTTGAGGTGTTCTAGTAGCTGAGAATTCTTGAACAATGCCTTTGCCTTTGCAGAATTCACTCAATATAGCATTTCTGATTTTGTTCCATTGTCACTTCTCATCTTTCACACATTGTAATCTTCAGCCTATTTTTCTATCTTCTTGATGGCTCAATTATGATATGTGGATTTCATCTTTAGTGCATAAAATCTACCCAATTGTATCTTGAGAAATCATCCACCATCACAATGCATATTGTTCCTTGAAATTGATAAGAATATTTACTGGCCCAAACAGTCCATATTAATTAGTTACAAATGAGTACTTATAGATTTCATAGTTTTTTGACTTGTGACTCGATATCTTCATTTTTCCTTTCTGACAAGCTTCACAAACTTCAACTTGAGCAAACTCCATTTTAGGCATGTATCTTACCAACTCCTTTTTGACCAAGTGTTAATTGCCTTGAAATTCAAGTGAGACAGCTTTTTATGCCAGAGCTTGCTTTGTTCTTTGATGCCTTGATGTAAAGCACAAACACCATCCTTATTATTGAGTCAAAATTTGCAACAACAGCTTCCTTTCCTTGCTCCTTTCAGAGCAACTTTACCAGTTTCTTGTTGATAAAAGTGCATTCTTCTTTGTTGAATAAAACTTCAAAGCCTTTGTCTGCAATTTGGCTAACACTGAGAAGATTCACTTGAAGACCAGCTACCAGTGCTACATCATCATGACAACATTTTCAGAAACAATCTTGCCATATCCCATTGTGAATCCTTTGCTGTTGTCTTCAAAGGTCACCAAAGGGCCAGCCTTCTCCTCAATTGTGATAGGAGGGCTTTATCACCAGTCATGTGCCTGGAACATCCACTGTCTATGATCCAGATGACTTTCTCACTTTGCCCTGCACACAATGAGTTTTAAGTGTGTTTACCAACCCAAGCAGTGTTGGGTACTTTCTTCTTGTTAACTTGTTCAACAGAAGTAGAATGAGTTTTTTAGAAAAAATAGAGTCCAATGACTATTGTGCAGTTTTCCATCTGATGCAGACTCAATTCTTGTTTCTTTAATGTCTACTCTCAGTTTATGGCAACTCTTCATTACTTTCAAGTTGCATGGAATGCAGTCAAACTTGTCACAGAATGAATAGGATCATTTGATTTGCTTCATTGTATTGCAGGCTCCCTCAATTGGCTTGCTAACTTCCTTTTTACAAAGGTGAGTTAGGTGATTCACAGAGCCACATTTTTCACACTTCTTTCTTGGAGCTGCACATAAGCAATTGTTGCTTTTGTTTATCCCTATTTTCCCATTCTATTATTCTTTTTCTTTCTTGCATCTTCACTTTTGATTTCTTTAATAGGAGTCTTGGGACTTTGTTTGTCCATGAGCTTCTCTTCAGTATTGGAAGACTGAGTTGATTCTGCAGGTTTCTCCTCTTCATCCTCATCAAGCATTTCTTGCTTGATTCAATTCCTCTTCACTGAAGTTGACTTCACATACTTAGAATATAAGTGCATTAACCTCCGTCAAAAAGGTTGGAGCATTTTTAGTTTTCTTTGCTTCCCTTTGTCACCTACAGTCTTCTTTTTGTCATTCAAGCATCATATCAGGCCATAGCAATGTTTGCACATGGCTTGTTTTTCTCATGGTACTGTCCAACCAGTTCAGATGTATTTCTGAAAGATTTCAGCTTCACTTCATTCTTTTCCAGCTTCTCCCTTAGCACTGCCTCAAGGTTCACTTGCACACTTGAGCTTGTTCTTTAGATATGCATTTTCTTGTTTTAAAGCTCAAGCTCCACCAACACAATTCAGTTTCCTGTTTCTCACTTTCAAGCTCTCATTCACTTTGTCAATCTGCTAACTTCTTCATTAGCAGCAACCATGCTGTGTGGATGTGAAATATTTCTGTGCTCATCATCTCAACAATTTCCTTATATTACTCCATTTAATCATTATGGTAAGAGTTGGTACCTGTGATTTAGATGAGGATGATTCTCCTTGCTCCAAGGCCATGAGTGCAATAATTTCCAAATTCTTCATCTTCATCATTCTCAGAGTCATCCCAACTTTTACCCTCTGCAATATAATTTTACTTGTTGTTTCTTTCAGAAGAGCTTCATATTTTACTTCAAGTTCAATATAAGCTTTATCCTTCTTTGCTTTCTTGGGTTTCCTGCATTCTGTAGCAAATGGCCAACCTCATCACATTGTAGCACTTATCTTAGATCTTTCACAGATCCAGTTTTGTACCATTCTTGCTCTCAAATTGTACTTCCCTTTCCTTGCCAGCTGCTGTCCTTGTTGAAAGATTGTCCTTGCCCTTGAAAAATCTTGGCTTCTTTACTTTAATGTTAGAGAATTTTCTAGCCAAATAAGCCATTGAATTGATCTAGCTCATCCAGTTCATCAAGATTAGAACTCATCTTCTTCCAATTCCCGAATGAACTTGTTCCTGTGAATCATTTGTTCTTTGCTCACTTATTGAGGCAACTGGAGTTTGAGATCTTGTTTCATCATTAGATTTGGCTTTCATTTACAATTAAAGCACTTGAGCCATCTACAACATGTCATTGGCCAGATCTCATGATTTTCTTTGAATCATTTCAGTTCATATGTATTAAGAATTCCATATAGAAATTCCAGTGTTATCCCCAATCAAGTCTCTCCCTTTCCCTGATTGCTGAGATTTTCTGTTCCAAATGATCAGGAGAGTAAGCAAGAACTTCAGGTTCACTTGCTTCAGCTTTATAGTATTTGTCATGGAGCTGCAAATCATTTATCAGCTTGTTGAATCTTTCAAACACTCATTAATACTTTCCTTTGGCTTAGCCATGAAACCCTCATACTGTGAAATCCGTATCCTTCTCTGATTTGACCTACTTCTCCATTCCTCACAGAGTATCTCATCTTTTCCCATATTTGTTTGGCAGTGTCACAGTTGACATGTTGTTGTACATCACATTTTTTAAGTGACTCAATCAATATTAATTGCAGGCCACTATCCAGGGAACTTTCTCCTTTTCAGGCTCAGTATACTCACAAGGGTCTTTTGGAGCATAATGAGCTGAATGACCATACCACCATATGTTGATTCTTCACTCTAACCATCGGAGTGAAGGGCCCATTTTTTGAGTATTTGAATAGAGTGGATTGCCATCCTGATAAACAACAACATTTTCTTTTTTCCAAAGAGTGTAGTTAGCTTTGTCAAGGTAGGAATTTTGATGCTACTTATTTTCTGTGTATCATTCTTCCAAGATCTTTAATCTGTGTACTTCAGATTTACTCTGATACACTTGTTAGTAAATGAATACACACAGATGGGGGATGATGTGTTTTACTGTTTTTAAGCTTTTTCTTGAATCCTTTCGGCTTGGTTGAACAAAGTAAATTGAATCTTGAATGAATGTGTTACTGCAGAAATTAAAACATGCAAGATAAGGAACACGGATCTTTTTAAAACTCACTTAATTTTGTATTAAAATTAGAATGTTTTGCTACAAAATTTCTAGCACTTTGGTTTAAGAGTTTTGATTCTTTTTTGAGAGTGTTACAATACTATCTAAATGGTTACTTCTAACTAAAGACCAGTGTTAACTTTATAACTTAGTAAACTGCTGGTTTACACGGTGTACATAAGACATCTATTAGCTTTTCTAAACGTCCTTATCATTTCTATTTATAGAAAATAATTTCCATTTATGACTTAGCATATCTTGGAACCCCGTGTTTCACTTTGATTTTCCTTTGTCAGTTAATCTTCACCATTGATCTTGCACATTCTTCAAGCTGCTTTTTGTACACGTTGTCAATCCAGCTGTTTGGATTGTTTTGTGATTGTTAATCTTGGATATTGAACTGATCTGCAACTTTGTACTTTGATATTTACCCTCGAATCTCCAGTTTTAGGTCTATAGAAACTTGACATCTCGATATTTATATTGGCTTTCGAGATCTCTAATACTCTATATTTAGTTTGGCTTGTAGAGGTCTTCATTCTCTATAAAGAGAATTTAGGCTTGTC
>NW_027420436.1:0-28509 GCF_009905375.1 Apium graveolens
CACCATATTAGAGTCATTTGCACCCTATATGAGTCACTTTCCACAAATATTTGTACATTAATATGTTAACATCATATACATCGATTTGACATCCTTTTACACCTCTTAATTCCACTTTCATACAGGTTAATTTTGTTCCACATTTTGGTTCCAATCAACCATGTAAGTCACTTTTCACCATATTAGAGTCACTTTGCACCCTATAATAGTCACTTGCCCCTATTGATACAATTAATATGTTAACATCATGTACATGCAATTAGACATCCTTTAACCACCTCTTGGTACCCCTTTCTTACAAGTCAATTTGGGCCACATTTTGGCTCAAATCAAACATGTAAGTGACTTCTCACAATATTAGAGACACTTTGCACCTTATAAGAGTCAGTTACCATCATATATTGGTACAATTAACATGTTAACATCATGTACATGCAATTAGAAATCCTTTTACCACCTCTTAGTGCCACATTCATACAAGTCAATTTTGGTCAACATTTTGGTTCTAATTAATCATGTAAGTCACTTTTCACCATATTAGAGTAATTTTGCGCCTTATATGAGTCATTTTAATATGTTAACATCATAAACATCCGATTTGACATCCTTTTACCACATCTTAATTCCACTTTCATACAGGTTAATTTTGTTCCATATTTGGTTCTAATCAACCATGTAAGTCACTTTGACCATATTAGAGTCATTTTGCACCTTATAAAAGTCACTTTCCACCATATACAATAATTAACATGTTAACATCATATACATCCAATTTGACATCCTTTTACCTCCTATTAATGCCACTTTCATACAGTTAATTTTATTCCACATTTTGGCTCTAATCAACCATGTAAGTCACTTTTCACCCATATTAGAGTCACTTTGCATTCTATAAGAGTCACTTGCCACCAATATTATACAATTAACATGTTAGAATCATGTACATGCAATTAGACATCCTTTGACCACTTGGTACCCCTTTCCTACAAGTCAATTTTGAGCCACATTTGGCTCTAATCATCATGTAAATTACTTCTCACCATATTAGAGTCACTTGCACCTTATAAGAGTTACTTGCCATCAAATATGGTACAATTAACATGTTAACATCATGTACATGCAATTCAAAATCCTTTTACAACCTCTTAGTGCCACATTCATACAAGTCAATTTTGGGCCACATTGGTTCTAATTAAACATGTAAGTGACTTCTCACAATATTAGAGTCACTTTGCACCTTATAAGAGTCACTTGCCATCATATACTGGTACAACACCCTATAAGAGTCACTTGCCACCATATATTGATACAATTAACATGTTAACCTCATGTACATGCAATCAGACATCCTTTAACCACCTCTTGGTACCGCTTTCTTACGAGTCAATTTTGGGCCACATTTTGGCTCTAATCAAACATGTAAGTGACTTCTCACAATATTAGAGTCCACTTTGCTTATAAACTGCCATCATATATGGTACAATTAACATGTTAACATCATGTACATGCAATTAGAAATCCTTTTACCACCTCTTAGTGCCACATTCATACAAGTCAATTTTGGTCCACATTTTGGTTTTAATTAATCATGTTAGTCACTTTTCACCATATTAGAGTCATTTTGCACCCTATATGAGTCACTTTCCACAAAATATTGTACAATTAATATGTTAATCATATACATCCGATTTGACATCCTTTTACCACCTTAATTCCACTTTCATACAGGTTAATTTTGTTCCACATTTTGGTTCCAATCAACCATGTAAGTCACTTTTCACCATACTAGAGTCACTTTGCACCCTATAATAGTCACTTGCCACCATATATTGATACAATTAACATGTTAACATCATGTACATGCAATTAGACATCCTTTAACCACCTCTTGGTACCCCTTTCTTACAAGTCAATTTTGGGCCACATTTTGGCTCAAATCAAACATGTAAGTGACTTCTCACAATATTAGAGACACTTTGCACCTTATAAGAGTCACTTACCATCATATATTGGTACAATTAACATGTTAACATCATGTACATGCAATTAGAAATCCTTTTACCACCTCTTAGTGCCACATTCATACAACTCAATTTTGGTCCACATTTGGTTCTAATTAATCATGTAAGTCACTTTTCACCATATTAGAGTCATTTTGCACCTATATGAGTCACTTTCCACAAAATATTTGTACAATTAATATGTTAACATCATATACATCCGATTTGACATCCTTTTACCACCTCTTAATTCCACTTTCATACAGGTTAATTTTGTTCCACATTTTGGTTCCAATCAACCATGTAAGTCACTTTTCACCATTAGAGTCAACTTTGCCCCTATAATAGTCACTTGCCACCATATATTGATACAATTAATATGTTAACATCATGTACATGCAATTAGACATCCTTTAACCACCTCTTGGTACCCCTTTCTTACAAGTCAATTTTGGGCCACATTTTGGCTAATCAAACATGTAAGTGACTTCTCACAATATTAGAGACACTTTGCACCTTATAAGAGTCACTTACCATCATATATTGGTACAATTAACATGTTAACATCACGTACATGCAATTAGAAATCCTTTACCACCTCTTAGTGCCACATTCATACAAGTCAATTTTGGTCATTTTGGTTCGAATTAATCATGTAAGTCACTTTTCACATATTAGAGTAATTTTGCGCCTTATATGAGTCACTTTCCACCAAATATTTGTACAATTAATATGTTAACATCATAAACATCCGATTTGACATCCTTTTACCACATCTTAATTCCACTTTCATACAGGTTAATTTTGTTCCATATTTTGGTTCTAATCAACCATGTACTTTTGACCATATTAGAGTCATTTTGCACCTTATAAAAGTCACTTTCCACCATATATACAATAATTAACATGTTAACATCATATACATCCAATTTGACATCCTTTTACCACCTATTAATGCCACTTTCATACACGTTAATTTTATTCCACATTTTGGCTCTAATCAACCATGTAAGTCACTTTTCACCATATTAGGTCACTTTGCATTCTATAAGAGTCACTTGCCACCATATATTGATACAATTACACGTTAGAATCATGTACATGTAATTAGACATCCTTTGACCACCTCTTGGTACCCCTTTCCTACAAGTCAATTTTGAGCCACATTTTGGCTCTAATCAATCATGTAAATTACTTCTCACCATATTAGAGTCACTTTGCACCTTATAAGAGTTACTTGCCATCAAATATTGGTACAACTAACATGTTAACATCATGTACATGCAATTCAGAATCCTTTTACAACCTCTTAGTGCCACATTCATACAAGTCAATTTTGGTACACATTTTGGTTCTAATTAAACATGTAAGTGACTTCTCACAATATTAGAGTCACTTTGCACCTTATAAGAGTCACTTGCCATCATATACTGGTACACACCTATAAGAGTCACTTGCCACCATATATTGATACAATTAACATGTAACCTCATGTACATGCAATTAGACATCCTTTAACCACCTCTTGGTACCGCTTTCTTACGAGTCAATTTTGGGCCACATTTTGGCTCTAATCAAACATGTAAGTGACTTCTCACAATATTAGAGTCACTTTGCACCTTATAAACTTGCCATCATATATTGGTACAATTAACATGTTAACATCATGTACATGCAATTAGAAATCCTTTACCACCTCTTAGTGCCACATTCATACAAGTCAATTTTGGTCCACATTTTGGTTTTAATTAATCATGTTAGTCACTTTTCACCATATTAGAGTCATTTTGCACCCTATATGAGTCACTTTCCACAAAATATTTGTACAATTAATATGTTAACATCATATACATCCGATTTGACATCCTTTTACCACCTCTTAATTCCACTTTCATACAGGTTAATTTGTTCCACATTTTGGTTCCAATCAACCATGTAAGTCACTTTTCACCATATTAGAGTCACTTTGCACCCTATAATAGTCACTTGCCACCATATTGATACAATTAACATGTTAACATCATGTACATGCAATTAGACATCCTTTAACCACCTCTGGTACCCCTTTCTTACAAGTCAATTTTGGGCCACATTTTGGCTCAAATCAAACATGTAAGTGACTTCTCACAATATAGAGACACTTTGCACCTTATAAGAGTCATTACCATCATATATTGGTACAATTAACATGTTAACATCATGTACATGAAATTAGAAATCCTTTTACCACCTCTTAGTGCCACATTCATACAAGATAATTTTGGTCAACATTTTGGTTCTAATTAATCATGTAAGTCACTTTTCACCATATTAGAGTAATTTTGCGCCTTATATGAGTCACTTTCCACCAAATATTTGTACAATTAAAATGTTAACATCATAAACATCCGATTTGACATCCTTTTACCACATCTTAATTCCACTTTCATACAGGTTAATTTTGTTCCATATTTTGGTTCTAATCAACCATGTAAGTCACTTTTTGACCATATTAGAGTCATTTTGCACCTTATAAAAGTCACTTTCCACCATATATACAACAATTAACATGTTAACATCATATACATCCAATTTGACATCCCTTTTACCTCCTATTTAATGCCACTTTTCATACATGTTAATTTTATTCCACATTTTGGCTCTAATCAAAACATGTAAGTCACTTTTCACCATATTAGAGTCACTTTGCACCCTATAATAGTCACTTGCCACCATATATTGATACAATTAACATGTTAACATCATGTACATGCAATTAGACATCCTTTAACCACCTCTTGGTACCCCTTTCTTACAAGTCAATTTTGGGCCACATTTTGGCTCAAATCAAAACATGTAAGTGACTTCTCACAATATTAGAGACACTTTGCACAGTTATAAGAGTCACTTACCATCATATATTGGTACAATTAACATGTTAACATCATGTACATGCAATTAGAAATCCTTTTACCACCTCTTACTGCCACATTCATACAAGTCAATTTTGGTCCACATTTTGGTTTTAATTAATCATGTTAGTCACTTTCACCATATTAGAGTCATTTTGCACCCTATATGAGTCGCCTTTCCACAAAATATTTGTACAATTAATATGTTAACATCATATACATCCGATTTTGACATCCTTTTACCACCTCTTAATTCCACTTTCATACAGGTTAATTTTGTTCCACATTTTGGGTCCAATCAACCATATAAGTCACTTTTCACCATATTAGAGTCACTTTGCACCCTATAATAGTCACTTGCCACCATATATTGATACAATTAACATGTTAACATCATGTACATGCAATTAGACATCCTTTAACCACCTCTTGGTACCCCTTTCTTACAAGTCAATTTTGGGCCACATTTTGGCTCAAATCAAACATGTAAGTGACTTCTCACAATATTAGAGACACTTTGCACTTATAAGAGTCACTTACCATCATATATTGGACAATTAACATGTTAACATCATGTACAATGCAATTAGAAATCCTTTTACCACCTCTTGGTGCCACATTCATACAACTCAATTTTTGTCCACATTTGGGTTCTAATTAATCATGTAAGTCACCTTTTCACCATATTAGAGTCATTTTGCACCCTATATGAGTCACTTTCCACAAAATATTTGTACAATTATATGTTAACATCATATACATCCGATTTGACATCCTTTTACCACCTCTTAATTCCACTTTCATACAGGTTAATTTTGTTCCACATTTTGGTCCAATCAACCATGTAAGTCACTTTTCACCATATTAGAGTCACTTTGCACCCTATAATAGTCACTTGCCACCATATATTGATACAATTAATATGTTAACATCATGTACATGCAATTAGACATCCTTTAACCACCTCTTGGTATCCCTTTCTTACAAGTCAATTTTGGGCCACATTTTGGCTCAAATCAAACATGTAAGTGACTTCTCACAATATTGAGACACTTTGCACCTTATAAGAGTCAGTTACCATCATATATTGGTACAATTAACATGTTAACATCATGTACATGCAATTAGAAATCCTTTTACCACCTCTTAGTGCCACATTCATACAAGTCAATTTTGGTCAACAATTTTGGTTCTAATTAATCATGTAAGTCACTTTTCACCATATTAGAGTAATTTTGCGCCATATATGAGTCACTTTAATATGTTAACATCATAAACAATCCGATTTGACATCCTTTTACCACATCTTAATTCCACTTTCATACAGGTTAATTTTGTTCCATATTTTGGTTCTAATCAACCATGTAAGTCACTTTTGACCATATTAGAGTCATTTTGCACCTTATAAAAGTCACTTTCCACCATATATACAATAATTAACATGTAACATCATATACATCCAATTTGACATCCTTTTACCTCCTATTAATGCCACTTTCATACACGTTAATTTTATTCCACATTTGGCTCTAATCAACCATGTTAAGTCACTTTTCACCCTATTAGAGTCACTTTGCATTCTATAAGAGTCACTTGCCACCATATATTTATACAATTAACATGTTAGAATCATGTACATGCAATTAGACATCCTTTGACCACCTCTTGGTACCCCTTTCCTACAAGTCAATTTTGAGCCACATTTTGGCTCTAATCAATCATGTAAATTACTTCTCACCATATTAGAGTCACTTTGCACCTTATAAGAGTTACTTGCCATCAAATATTGGTACAATTAACATGTTAACATCATGTACATGCAATTCAAAATCCTTTTACAACCTCTTAGTGCCACATTCATACAAGTCAATTTTGAGCCACATTTTGGTTCTAATTAAACATGTAAGTGACTTCTCACAATATTAGAGTCACTTTGCACCTTATAAGAGTCACTTGCCATCATATACTGGTACAAACACCCTATAAGAGTCACTTGCCACCATATATTGATACAATTAACAGGTTACCCTCATGTACATGCAATCAGACATCCTTTACCACCTCTTGGTACCGCTTTCTTACGAGTCAATTTTGGGCCACATTTTGGCTCTAATCAAACATGTAAGTGACTTCTCACAATATTAGAGTCACTTTGCACCTTATAAACTTGCCATCATATATTGGTACAATTAACATGTTAACATCATGTACATGCAATTAGAAATCCTTTTACCACCTCTTAGTGCCACATTCATACAAGTCAATTTTGGTCCACATTTTGGTTTTAATTAATCATGTTAGTCACTTTTCACCATATTAGAGTCATTTTGCACCCTATATGAGTCACTTTCCACAAAATATTTGTACAATTAATATGTTAACATCATTACATCCGATTTGACATCCTTTTACCACCTATTAATTCCACTTTCATACAGGTTAATTTTGTTCCACATTTTGGTTCCAATCAACCATGTAAGTCACTTTTCACCATATTAGAGTCACTTTGCACCCTATAATAGTCACTTGCCACCATATATTGATACAATTAACATGTTAACATCATGTACATGCAATTAGACATCCTTTAACCACCTCTTGGTACCCCTTTCTTACAAGTCAATTTTGGGCCACATTTTGGCTCAAATCAAACATGTAAGTGACTTCTCACAATATTAGAGACACTTTGCACCTTATAAGAGTCACTTACCATCATATATTGGTACAATTAACATGTTAACATCATGTACATGCAATTAGAAATCCTTTTACCACCTCTTAGTGCCACATTCATACAACTCAATTTTGGTCCACATTTGGGTTCTAATTAATCATGTAAGTCACTTTTCACCATATTAGAGTCATTTTGCACCCTATATGAGTCACTTTCCACAAAATATTTGTACAATTAATATGTTAACATCATATACATCCGATTTGACATCCTTTACCACCTCTTAATTCCACTTTCATACAGGTTAATTTTGTTCCACATTTTGGTTCCAATCAACCCATGTAAGTCACTTTTCACCATTTAGAGTCACTTTGCACCCTATAATAGTGACTTGCCACCATATATTGATACAATTAATATGTTAACATCATGTACATGCAATTAGACATCCTTTAACCACCTCTTGGTACCCCTTTCTTACAAGTCAATTTTGGGCCACATTTTGGCTCAAATCAAACATGTAAGTGACTTCTCACAATATTAGAGACACTTTGCACCTTATAAGAGTCCACTTACCATCAATATATTGGTACAATTAACATTGTAACATCATGTACATGCAATTAGAAATCCTTTTTACCACCTCTTAGTGCCACATTCATACAAGTCAATTTTGGTCAATATTTGGTTCTAATTAATCATGTAAGTCACTTTCACATATTAGAGTAATTTTGCGCCTTATATGAGTCACTTTTCCACCAAATATTTGTAACAATTAATATGTTAACATCATAAACATCCAATTTGGACATCCTTTTAACACATCTTAATTCCACTTTCATACAGGTAATTTGTTCCATATTTTGGTTTCTAATCAACCATGTACTTGACCATATTAGAGTCATTTTGCACCTTATAAAAGTCACTTTCCACCATATATACAATAATTAACATGTTAACATCATATACATCCAATTTGACATCCTTTTACCTCCTATTAATGCCACTTTCATACACGTTAATTTTATTCCACATTTTGGCTCTAATCAACATGTAAGTCACTTTTTCACCCTATTAGAGTCATTTTGCATTCTATAAGAGTCACTTGCCACCATATATTTATACAATTAACATGTTAGAATCATGTACATGCAATTAGACATCCTTTGACCACCTCTTGGTACCCCTTTCCTACAAGTCAATTTTGAGCCACATTTTGGCTCTAATCAATCATGTAAATTACTTCTCACCATATTAGAGTCACTTTGCACCTTATAAGAGTTACTTGCCATCAAATATTGGTACAATTAACATGCTAACATCATGTACATGCAATTCAAATCCTTTTACAACCTCTTAGTGCCACATTCATACAAGTTAATTTTGGGCCACATTTTGGTTCTAATTAAACATGTAAGTGACTTCTCACAATATTAGAGTCCACTTTGCACCTTATAAGAGTCACTTGCCATCATATACTGGTACAACACCCTATAAGAGTCACTTGCCACCATATATTGATACAATTAACATGTTAACCTCATGTACATGCAATCATACATCCTTTAACCACCTCTTGGTAACCGCTTTCTTACGAGTCAATTTTGGGCCACATTTTGGCTCTAATCAACATGTAAGTGACTTCTCACATATTAGAGTCACTTTGCACCTTATAAACTTGCCATCATATATTGGTACAATTAACATGTTAACATCATGTACATGCAATTAGAAATCCTTTTACCACCTCTTAGTGCCACATTCATACAAGTCAATTTTGGTCCACATTTTGGTTTTAATTAATCATGTTAGTCACTTTTCACCATATTAGAGTCATTTTGCACCCTATATGAGTCACTTTCCATAAATATTTGTACAATTAATATGTTAACATCAGATACATCGATTGACATCCTTTTACCACCTATTAATTCCACTTTCATACAGGTTAATTTTGTTCCACATTTTGGTTCCAATCAACCATGTAAGTCACTTTTCACCATATTAGAGTCACTTTGCACCCTATAATAGTCACTTGCCACCATATATTGATACAATTAACATGTTAACATCATGTACATGCAATTAGACATCCTTTAACCACCTCTTGGTACCCCTTTCTTACAAGTCAATTTTGGGCCACATTTTGGCTCAAATCAAACATGTAAGTGACTTCTCACAATATTAGAGACACTTTGCACCTTATAAGAGTCACTTACCATCATATATTGGTAAAATTAACATGTTAACATCATGTACATGCAATTAGAAATCCTTTTACCACCTCTTAGTGCCACATTCATACAACTCAATTTTGGTCCACATTTTGGGTTTTAAGTAATCATGTTAATCACTTTTCACCATATTAGAGTCATTTTGCACCCTATATGAGTCACTTTCCACAAAATATTTGTACAATTAATATGTTAACATCATATACATCCGATTTGACATCCTTTTACCACCTCTTAATTCCACTTTCATACAGGTTAATTTTGTTCCACATTTTGGTTCCAATCAACCATGTAAGTCATTTTTCACCATATTAGAGTCACTTTGCACCCTATAATAGTCACTTGCCACCATATATTGATACAATTAATATGTTAACATCATGTACATGCAATTAGACATCCTTTAACCATCTCTTGGTACCCCTTTCTTACAAGTCAATTTTGGGCCACATTTTGGCTCAAATCAAACAAGTGACTTCTCACAATATTAGAGACACTTTGCACCTTATAAGAGTCACTTACCATCATATATTGGTACAATTAACATGTTAACATCATGTACATGCAATTAGAAATCCTTTTACCACCTCTTAGTGCCACATTCATACAAGTCAATTTTGGTCAACATTTTGGTTCTAATTAATCATGTAAGTCACTTTTCACCATATTAGAGTAATTTTGCGCCTTATATGAGTCACTTTCCACCAAATATTTGTACAATTAATATGTTAACATCATAAACATCCGATTTGACATCCTTTTACCACATCTTAATTCCACTTTCATACAGGTTAATTTTGTTCCATATTTTGGTTCTAATCAACCATGTAAGTCACTTTTGACCATATTAGAGTCATTTTACACCTTATAAAAGTCACTTTCCACCATATATACAACAATTAACATGTTAACATCATATACATCCAATTTGACATCCTTTTACCACATCTTAATGCCACTTTCATACACGTTAATTTTATTCCATATTTTGGCTCTAATCAACCATGTAAGTCACTTTTCACCATATTAGAGTCACTTTGCATTCTATAAAAGTCACTTGCCACCATATATTGATACAATTAACATGTTAGAATCATGTACATGCAACTAGACATCCTTTGACCACCTCTTGGTACCCCTTTCCTACAAGTCAATTTTGAGCCACATTTTGGCTCTAATCAATCATGTAAATTACTTCTCACCATATTAGAGTCACTTTGCACATTATAAGAGTTACTTGCCACATGTTAACATCATGTACATGCAATTCAAAATCCTTTTACAACCTCTTAGTGCCACATTCATACAAGTCAATTTTGGGCCACATTTTGGTTCTAATTAAACATGTAAGTGACTTCTCACAATATTAGAGTCACTTTGCACCTTATAAGAGTCACTTGTCATCATATACTGGTACAACACCCTATAAGAGTCACTTGCCACCATATATTGATACAATTAACATGTTAACCTCATGTACATGCAATCAGACATCCTTTAACCACCTCTTGGTACCGCTTTCTTACGAGTCAATTTTGGATCACAATATTAGAGTCACTTTAAAAGTAAGTGACTTCTCACAATATGTAAGTGACTTCTCACAATATTAGAGTCACTTTGCATGCAATTAACATGTAAGTACAATTAACATGTTAACATCATGTACATGCAATTAGAAATCCTTTTACCACCTCTTAGTGCTACATTCATACAAGTCAATTTTGGTCCACATTTTGGTTTTAATTAATCATGTTAGTCACTTTTCACCATATTAGAGTCATTTTGCACCCTATATGAGTCACTTTCCACAAAATATTTGTACAATTAATATGTTAACATCATATACATCCGATTTGACATCCTTTTACCACTTCTTAATTCCACTTTCATACAGGTTAATTTTGTTCCACATTTTGATTCCAATCAACCATGTAAGTCACTTTTCACCATATTAGAGTCACTTTGCACCCTATAATAGTCACTTGCCACCATATATTGATACAATTAACATGTTAACATCATGTACATGCAATTAGACATCCTTTAACCATCTCTTGGTACCCCTTTCTTACAAGTCAATTTTGGGCCACATTTTGGCTCAAATCAAACATGTAAGTGACTTCTCACAATATTAGAGACACTTTGCACCTTATAAGAGTCACTTACCATCATATATTGGTACAATTAACATGTTAACATCATGTACATGTAATTAGAAATCCTTTTACCACCTCTTAGTGCCACATTCATACAACTCAATTTTGGTCCACATTTGGGTTCTAATTAATCATGTAAGTCACTTTTCACCATATTAGAGTCATTTTGCACCCTATATGAGTCACTTTCCACAAAATATTTGTACAATTAATATGTTAACATCATATACATCCGATTTGACATCCTTTTACCACCTCTTAATTCCACTTTCATACAGGTTAATTTTGTTCCACATTTCGGTTCCAATCAACCATGTAAGTCACTTTTCACCATATTAGAGTCACTTTGCACCCTATAATAGTCACTTGCCACCATATACTGATACAATTAATATGTTAACATCATGTACATGCAATTAGACATCCTTTAACCACCTCTTGGTACCCCTTTCTTACAAGTCAATTTTGGGCCACATTTTGGCTCAAATCAAACATGTAAGTGACTTCTCACAATATTAGAGACACTTTGCACCTTATAAGAGTCACTTACCATCATATATTGGTACAATTAACATGTTAACATCAAGTACATGCAATTAGAAATCCTTTTACCACCTCTTAGTGCCACATTCATACAAGTCAATTTTGGTCAACATTTTGGTTCTAATTAATCATGTAAGTCACTTTTCACCATATTAGAGTAATTTTGCGCCTTATATGAGTCACTTTCCACCAAATATTTGTACAATTAATATGTTAACATCATAAACATCCGATTTGACATCCTTTTACCACATCTTAATTCCACTTTCATACAGGTTAATTTTGTTCCATATTTTGGTCCTAATCAACCATGTAAGTCACTTTTGACCATATTAGAGTCATTTTGCACCTTATAAAAGTCACTTTCCACCATATATACAACAACTAACATGTTAACATCATATACATCCGATTTGACATCCTTTTACCTCCTATTAATGCCATTCATACATGTTAATTTTATTCCACATTTTGGCTCTAATCAAACATGTAAGTCACTTTTCACCATATTAGAGTCACTTTGCACCCTATAATAGTCACTTGCCACCATATATTGATACAATTAACATGTTAACATCATGTAGATGCGATTAGACATCCTTTAACCACCTCTTGGACCCCTTTCTTACAAGTCAATTTTGGGCCACATTTTGGCTCAAATCAAACATGTAAGTGACTTCTCACAATATTAGAGACACTTTGCACCTTATAAGAGTCACTTACCATCATATATTGGTACAATTAACATGTTAACATCATGTACATGCAATTAGAAATCCTTTTACCACCTCTTAGTGCCACATTCATACAACTCAATTTTGGTCCACATTTTGGTTTTAATTAATCATGTTAATCACTTTTCACCATATTAAAGTCATTTTGCACCCTATATGAGTCACTTTCCACAAAATATTTGTACAATTAATATGTTAACATCATATACATTCGATTTGACATCCTTTTACCACCTCTTAATTCCACTTTCATACAGGTTAATTTTGTTCCACATTTTGGTTCCAATCAACCATGTAAGTCACTTTTCACCATATTAGAGTCACTTTGCACCCTATAATAGTCACTTGCCACCATATATTGATACAATTAACATGTTAACATCATGTACATGCAATTAGACATCCTTTAACCATCTCTTGGTACCCCTTTCTTACAAGTCAATTTTGGGCCACATTTTGGCTCAAATCAAACATGTAAGTGACTTCTCACAATATTAGAGACACTTTGCACCTTATAAGAGTCACTTACCATCATATATTGGTACAATTAACATGTTAACATCATGTACATGCAATTAGAAATCCTTTTACCACCTCTTAGTGCCACATTCATACAAGTCAATTTTGGTCAACATTTTGGTTCTAATTAATCATGTAAGTCACTTTTCACCATATTAGAGTAATTTTGCGCCTTATATGAGTCACTTTCCACCAAATATTTGTACAATTAATATGTTAACATCATAAACATCCGATTTGACATCCTTTTACCACATCTTAATTCCACTTTCATACAGGTTAATTTTGTTCCATATTTTGGTTCTAATCAACCATGTAAGTCACTTTTGACCTTATTAGAGTCATTTTGCACCTTATAAAAGTCACTTTCCACCATATATACAACAATTAACATGTTAACATCATATACATCCAATTTGACATCCTTTTACCACATCTTAATGCCACTTTCATACACGTTAATTTTATTCCATATTTTGGCTCTAATCAACCATGTAAGTCACTTTTCACCATATTAGAGTCACTTTGCATTCTATAAAAGTCACTTGCCACCATATATTGATACAATTAACATGTTAGAATCATGTACATGCAACTAGACATCCTTTGACCACCTCTTGGTACCCCTTTCCTACAAGTCAATTTTGAGCCACATTTTGGCTCTAATCAATCATGTAAATTCCTTCTCACCATATTAGAGTCACTTTGCACATTATAAGAGTTACTTGCCATCAAATATTGGTACAATTAACATGTAACATCATGTACATGCAATTCAAAATCCTTTTACAACCTCTTAGTGCCACATTCATACAAGTCAATTTTGGGCCACATTTTGGTTATAATTAAACATGTAAGTGACTTCTCACAATATTAGAGTCACTTTGCACCTTATAAGAGTCACTTGTCATCATATACTGGTACAACACCCTATAAGAGTCACTTGCCACCATATATTGATACAATTAACATGTTAACCTCATGTACATGCAATCAGACATCCTTTAACCACCTCTTGGTACCGCTTTCTTACGAGTCAATTTTGGGCCACATTTTGGCTCTAATCAAACATGTAAGTGACTTCTCACAATATTAGAGTCACTTTGCATGCAATTAACATGTAAGTACAATTAACATGTTAACATCATGTACATGCAATTAGAAATCCTTTTACCACCTCTTAGTGCCACATTCATACAAGTCAATTTTGGTCCACATTTTGGTTTTAATTAATCATGTTAGTCACTTTTCACCATATTAGAGTCATTTTGCACCCTATATGACTCACTTTCCACAAAATATTTGTACAATTAATATGTTTACATCATATACATCCGATTTGACATCCTTTTACCACCTCTTAATTCCACTTTCATACAGGTTAATTTTGTTCCACATTTTGGTTCCAATCAACCATGTAAGTCACTTTTCACCATACTAGAGTCACTTTGCACCCTATAATAGTCACTTGCCACCATGTATTGATACAATTAACATGTTAACATCATGTACATGCAATTAGACATCCTTTAACCACCTCTTGGTACCCCTTTCTTACAAGTCAATTTTGGGCCACATTTTGGCTCAAATCAAACATGTAAGTGACTTCTCACAATATTAGAGACACTTTGCACCTTATAAGAGTCACTTACCATCATATATTGGTACAATTAACATGTTAACATCATGTACATGCAATTAGAAATCCTTTTACCACCTCTTAGTGCCACATTCATACAAGTCAATTTTGGTCCACATTTTGGTTCTAATTAATCATGTAAGTCACTTTTCACTATATTAGAGTCATTTTGCACCTTATATGAGTCACTTTCCACCAAATATTTGTATTATTAACATGTTAACATCATATACATCCGATTTGACATCATTTTACCACCTCTTAATTCCACTTTCATACAAGTTAATTTTGTTCCACATTTTGGCTCTAACCAACCATGTAAGTCACTTTTCACCATATTAGAGTCAATTTGCACCCTATAAGAGTCACTTGCCACCATATATTGATACAATTAACATGTTAACATCATGTACATGCAATTAGACATCCTTTAACCACCTCTTGGTACCCCTTTCATACAAGTCAATTTTGGGCCACATTTTGGCTCTAATCAAACATGTAAGTGACTTCTCACAATATTAGAGACACTTTGCACCTTATAAGAGTCACTTACCATCATATATTGGTACAATTAACATGTTAACATCATGTACATGCAATTAGAAATCCTTTTACCACCTCTTAGTGCCACATTCATACAACTCAATTTTGGTCCACATTTGGGTTCTAATTAATCATGTAAGTCACTTTTCACCATATTAGAGTCATTTTGCACCCTATATGAGTCACTTTCCACAAAATATTTGTACAATTAATATGTTAACATCATATACATCCGATTTGACATCCTTTTATCACCTCTTAATTCCACTTTCATACAGGTTAATTTTGTTCCACATTTTGGTTCCAATCAACCATGTAAGTCACTTTTCACCATATTAGAGTCACTTTGCACCCTATAATAGTCACTTGCCACCATATATTGATACAATTAACATGTTAGAATCATGTACATGCAACTAGACATCCTTTGACCACCTCTTGGTACCCCTTTCCTACAAGTCAATTTTGAGCCACATTTTGGCTCTAATCAATCATGTAAATTACTTCTCACCATATTAGAGTCACTTTGCACATTATAAGAGTTACTTGCCACATGTTAACATCATGTACATGCAATTCAAAATCCTTTTACAACCTCTTAGTGCCACATTCATACAAGTCAATTTTGGGCCACATTTTGGTTCTAATTAAACATGTAAGTGACTTCTCACAATATTAGAGTCACTTTGCACCTTATAAGAGTCACTTGTCATCATATACTGGTACAACACCCTATAAGAGTCACTTGCCACCATATATTGATACAATTAACATGTTAACCTCATGTACATGCAATCAGACATCCTTTAACCACCTCTTGGTACCGCTTTCTTACGAGTCAATTTTGGACCACAATATTAGAGTCACTTTAAAAGTAAGTGACTTCTCACAATATGTAAGTGACTTCTCACAATATTAGAGTCACTTTGCATGCAATTAACATGTAAGTACAATTAACATGTTAACATCATGTACATGCAATTAGAAATCCTTTTACCACCTCTTAGTGCTACATTCATACAAGTCAATTTTGGTCCACATTTTGGTTTAATTAATCATGTTAGTCACTTTTCACCATATTAGAGTCATTTTGCACCCTATATGAGTCACTTTCCACAAAATATTTGTACAATTAATATGTTAACATCATATACATCCGATTTGACATCCTTTTACCACTTCTTAATTCCACTTTCATACAGGTTAATTTTGTTCCACATTTTGATTTCAATCAACCATGTAAGTCACTTTTCACCATATTAGAGTCACTTTGCACCCTATAATAGTCACTTGCCACCATATATTGATACAATTAACATGTTAACATCATGTACATGCAATTAGACATCCTTTAACCATCTCTTGGTACCCCTTTCTTACAAGTCAATTTTGGGCCACATTTTGGCTCAAATCAAACATGTAAGTGACTTCTCACAATATTAGAGACACTTTGCACCTTATAAGAGTCACTTACCATCATATATTGGTACAATTAACATGTTAACATCATGTACATGCAATTAGAAATCCTTTTACCACCTCTTAGTGCCACATTCATACAACTCAATTTTGGTCCACATTTGGGTTCTAATTAATCATGTAAGTCACTTTTCACCATATTAGAGTCATTTTGCACCCTATATGAGTCACTTTCCACAAAATATTTGTACAATTAATATGTTAACATCATATACATCCGATTTGACATCCTTTTACAACCTCTTAATTCCACTTTCATACAGGTTAATTTTGTTCCACATTTTGGTTCCAATCAACCATGTAAGTCACTTTTCACCATATTAGAGTCACTTTGCACCCTATAATAGTCACTTGCCACCATATACTGATACAATTAATATGTTAACATCATGTACATGCAATTAGACATCCTTTAACCACCTCTTGGTACCCCCTTTCTTACAAGTCAATTTTGGGCCACATTTTGGCTCAAATCAAACATGTAAGTGACTTCTCACAATATTAGAGACACTTTGCACCTTATAAGAGTCACTTACCATCATATATTGGTACAATTAACATGTTAACATCAAGTACATGCAATTAGAAATTCTTTTACCACCTCTTAGTGCCACATTCATACAAGTCAATTTTGGTCAACATTTTGGTTCTAATTAATCATGTAAGTCACTTTTCACCATATTAGAGTAATTTTGCGCCTTATATGAGTCACTTTCCACCAAATATTTGTACAATTAATATGTTAACATCATAAACATCCGATTTGACATCCTTTTACCACATCTTAATTCCACTTTCATACAGGTTAATTTTGTTCCATATTTTGGTTCTAATCAACCATGTAAGTCACTTTTGACCTTATTAGAGTCATTTTGCACCTTATAAAAGTCACTTTCCACCATATATACAACAATTAACATGTTAACATCATATACATCCAATTTGACATCCTTTTACCACATCTTAATGCCACTTTCATACACGTTAATTTTATTCCATATTTTGGCTCTAATCAACCATGTAAGTCACTTTTCACCATATTAGAGTCACTTTGCATTCTATAAAAGTCACTTGCCACCATATATTGATACAATTAACATGTTAGAATCATGTACATGCAACTAGACATCCTTTGACCACCTCTTGGTACCCCTTTCCTACAAGTCAATTTTGAGCCACATTTTGGCTCTAATCAATCATGTAAATTCCTTCTCACCATATTAGAGTCACTTTGCACATATAAGAGTTACTTGCCATCAAATATTGGTACAATTAACATGTTAACATCATGTACATGCAATTCAAAATCCTTTTACAACCTCTTAGTGCCACATTCATACAAGTCAATTTTGGGCCACATTTTGGTTATAATTAAACATGTAAGTGACTTCTCACAATATTAGAGTCACTTTGCACCTTATAAGAGTCACTTGTCATCATATACTGGTACAACACCCTATAAGAGTCACTTGCCACCATATATTGATACAATTAACATGTTAACCTCATGTACATGCAATCAGACATCCTTTAACCACCTCTTGGTACCGCTTTCTTACGAGTCAATTTTGGGCCACATTTGGCTCTAATCAAACATGTAAGTGACTTCTCACAATATTAGAGTCACTTTGCATGCAATTAACATGTAAGTACAATTAACATGTTAACATCATGTACATGCAATTAGAAATCCTTTTACCACCTCTTAGTGCCACATTCATACAAGTCAATTTTGGTCCACATTTTGGTTTTAATTAATCATGTTAGTCACTTTTCACCATATTAGAGTCATTTTGCACCCTATATGACTCACTTTCCACAAAATATTTGTACAATTAATATGTTTACATCATATACATCCGATTTGACATCCTTTTACCACCTCTTAATTCCACTTTCATACAGGTTAATTTTGTTCCACATTTTGGTTCCAATCAACCATGTAAGTCACTTTTCACCATACTAGAGTCACTTTGCACCCTATAATAGTCACTTGCCACCATGTATTGATACAATTAACATGTTAACATCATGTACATGCAATTAGACATCCTTTAACCACCTCTTGGTACCCCTTTCTTACAAGTCAATTTTGGGCCACATTTTGGCTCAAATCAAACATGTAAGTGACTTCTCACAATATTAGAGACACTTTGCACCTTATAAGAGTCACTTACCATCATATATTGGTACAATTAACATGTTAACATCATGTACATGCAATTAGAAATCCTTTTACCACCTCTTAGTGCCACATTCATACAAGTCAATTTTGGTCCACATTTTGGTTCTAATTAATCATGTAAGTCACTTTTCACTATATTAGAGTCATTTTGCACCTTATATGAGTCACTTTCCACCAAATATTTGTATTATTAACATGTTAACATCATATACATCCGATTTGACATCATTTACCACCTCTTAATTCCACTTTCATACAAGTTAATTTTGTTCCACATTTTGGCTCTAACCAACCATGTAAGTCACTTTTCACCATATTAGAGTCAATTTGCACCCTATAAGAGTCACTTGCCACCATATATTGATACAATTAACATGTTAACATCATGTACATGCAATTAGACATCCTTTAACCACCTCTTGGTACCCCTTTCATACAAGTCAATTTTGGGCCACATTTTGGCTCTAATCAAACATGTAAGTGACTTCTCACAATATTAGAGACACTTTGCACCTTATAAGAGTCACTTACCATCATATATTGGTACAATTAACATGTTAACATCATGTACATGCAATTAGAAATCCTTTTACCACCTCTTAGTGCCACATTCATACAACTCAATTTTGGTCCACATTTGGGTTCTAATTAATCATGTAAGTCACTTTTCACCATATTAGAGTCATTTTGCACCCTATATGAGTCACTTTCCACAAAATATTTGTACAATTAATATGTTAACATCATATACATCCGATTTGACATCCTTTTACCACCTCTTAATTCCACTTTCATACAGGTTAATTTTGTTCCACATTTTGGTTCCAATCAACCATGTAAGTCACTTTTCACCATATTAGAGTCACTTTGCACCCTATAATAGTCACTTGCCACCATATATTGATACAATTAACATGTTAGAATCATGTACATGCAACTAGACATCCTTTGACCACCTCTTGGTACCCCTTTCCTACAAGTCAATTTTGAGCCACATTTTGGCTCTAATCAATCATGTAAATTACTTCTCACCATATTAGAGTCACTTTGCACATTATAAGAGTTACTTGCCACATGTTAACATCATGTACATGCAATTCAAAATCCTTTTACAACCTCTTAGTGCCACATTCATACAAGTCAATTTTGGGCCACATTTTGGTTCTAATTAAACATGTAAGTGACTTCTCACAATATTAGAGTCACTTTGCACCTTATAAGAGTCACTTGTCATCATATACTGGTACAACACCCTATAAGAGTCACTTGCCACCATATATTGATACAATTAACATGTTAACCTCATGTACATGCAATCAGACATCCTTTAACCACCTCTTGGTACCGCTTTCTTACGAGTCAATTTTGGACCACAATATTAGAGTCACTTTAAAAGTAAGTGACTTCTCACAATATGAAAGTGACTTCTCACAATATTAGAGTCACTTTGCATGCAATTAACATGTAAGTACAATTAACATGTTAACATCATGTACATGCAATTAGAAATCCTTTTACCACCTCTTAGTGCTACATTCATACAAGTCAATTTTGGTCCACATTTTGGTTTTAATTAATCATGTTAGTCACTTTTCACCATATTAGAGTCATTTTGCACCCTATATGAGTCACTTTCCACAAAATATTTGTACAATTAATATGTTAACATCATATACATCCGATTTGACATCCTTTTACCACTTCTTAATTCCACTTTCATACAGGTTAATTTTGTTCCACATTTTGATTCCAATCAACCATGTAAGTCACTTTTCACCATATTAGAGTCACTTTGCACCCTATAATAGTCACTTGCCACCATATATTGATACAATTAACATGTTAACATCATGTACATGCAATTAGACATCCTTTAACCATCTCTTGGTACCCCTTTCTTACAAGTCAATTTTGGGCCACATTTTGGCTCAAATCAAACATGTAAGTGACTTCTCACAATATTAGAGACACTTTGCACCTTATAAGAGTCACTTACCATCATATATTGGTACAATTAACATGTTAACATCATGTACATGCAATTAGAAATCCTTTTACCACCTCTTAGTGCCACATTCATACAACTCAATTTTGGTCCACATTTGGGTTCTAATTAATCATGTAAGTCACTTTTCACCATATTAGAGTCATTTTGCACCCTATATGAGTCACTTTCCACAAAATATTTGTACAATTAATATGTTAACATCATATACATCCGATTTGACATCCTTTTACAACCTCTTAATTCCACTTTCATACAGGTTAATTTTGTTCCACATTTTGGTTCCAATCAACCATGTAAGTCACTTTTCACCATATTAGAGTCACTTTGCACCCTATAATAGTCACTTGCCACCATATACTGATACAATTAATATGTTAACATCATGTACATGCAATTAGACATCCTTTAACCACCTCTTGGTACCCCTTTCTTACAAGTCAATTTTGGGCCACATTTTGGCTCAAATCAAACATGTAAGTGACTTCTCACAATATTAGAGACACTTTGCACCTTATAAGAGTCACTTACCATCATATATTGGTACAATTAACATGTTAACATCAAGTACATGCAATTAGAAATTCTTTTACCACCTCTTAGTGCCACATTCATACAAGTCAATTTTGGTCAACATTTTGGTTCTAATTAATCATGTAAGTCACTTTTCACCATATTAGAGTAATTTTGCGCCTTATATGGTCACTTTCCACCAAATATTTGTACAATTAATATGTTAACATCATAAACATCCGATTTGACATCCTTTTACCACATCTTAATTCCACTTTCATACAGGTTAATTTTGTTCCATATTTTGGTCCTAATCAACCATGTAAGTCACTTTTGACCATATTAGAGTCATTTTGCACCTTATAAAAGTCACTTTCCACCATATATACAACAATTAACATGTTAACATCATATACATCCAATTTGACATCCTTTTACCACATCTTAATGCCACTTTCATACACGTTAATTTTATTCCATATTTTGGCTCTAATCAACCATGTAAGTCACTTTTCACCATATTAGAGTCACTTTGCATTCTATAAAAGTCACTTGCCACCATATATTGATACAATTAACATGTTAGAATCATGTACATGCAACTAGACATCCTTTGACCACCTCTTGGTACCCCTTTCCTACAAGTCAATTTTGAGCCACATTTTGGCTCTAATCAATCATGTAAATTCCTTCTCACCATATTAGAGTCACTTTGCACATTATAAGAGTTACTTGCCATCAAATATTGGTACAATTAACATGTTAACATCATGTACATGCAATTCAAAATCCTTTTACAACCTCTTAGTGCCACATTCATACAAGTCAATTTTGGGCCACATTTTGGTTATAATTAAACATGTAAGTGACTTCTCACAATATTAGAGTCACTTTGCACCTTATAAGAGCACTTGTCATCATATACTGGTACAAACACCCTATAAGAGTCACTTGCCACCATATATTGATACAATAACATGTTAACCTCATGTACATGCAATCAGACATCCTTTAACCACCTCTTGGTACCGCTTTCTTACGAGTCAATTTTGGGCCACATTTTGGCTCTAATCAAACATGTAAGTGACTTCTCACAATATTAGAGTCACTTTGCATGCAATTAACATGTAAGTACAATTAACATGTTAACATCATGTACATGCAATTAGAAATCCTTTTACCACCTCTTAGTGCCACATTCATACAAGTCAATTTTGGTCCACATTTTGGTTTTAATTAATCATGTTAGTCACTTTTCACCATATTAGAGTCATTTTGCACCCTATATGACTCACTTTCCACAAAATATTTGTACAATTAATATGTTTACATCATATACATCCGATTTGACATCCTTTTACCACCTCTTAATTCCACTTTCATACAGGTTAATTTTGTTCCACATTTTGGTTCCAATCAACCATGTAAGTCACTTTTCACCATACTAGAGTCACTTTGCACCCTATAATAGTCACTTGCCACCATGTATTGATACAATTAACATGTTAACATCATGTACATGCAATTAGACATCCTTTAACCACCTCTTGGTACCCCTTTCTTACAAGTCAATTTTGGGCCACATTTTGGCTCAAATCAAACATGTAAGTGACTTCTCACAATATTAGAGACACTTTGCACCTTATAAGAGTCACTTACCATCATATATTGGTACAATTAACATGTTAACATCATGTACATGCAATTAGAAATCCTTTTACCACCTCTTAGTGCCACATTCATACAAGTCAATTTTGGTCCACATTTTGGTTCTAATTAATCATGTAAGTCACTTTTCACTATATTAGAGTCATTTTGCACCTTATATGAGTCACTTTCCACCAAATATTTGTATTATTAACATGTTAACATCATATACATCCGATTTGACATCATTTACCACCTCTTAATTCCACTTTCATACAAGTTAATTTGTTCCACATTTTGGCTCTAACCAACCATGTAAGTCACTTTTCACCATATTAGAGTCAATTTGCACCCTATAAGAGTCACTTGCCACCATATATTGATACAATTAACATGTTAACATCATGTACATGCAATTAGACATCCTTTAACCCCTCTTGGTACCCCTTTCATACAAGTCAATTTTGGGCCACATTTTGGCTCTAATCAAACATGTAAGTGACTTCTCACAATATTAGAGACACTTTGCACCTTATAAGAGTCACTTACCATCATATATTGGTACAATTAACATGTTAACATCATGTACATGCAATTAGAAATCCTTTTACCACCTCTTAGTGCCACATTCATACAACTCAATTTTGGTCCACATTTGGGTTCTAATTAATCATGTAAGTCACTTTTCACCATATTAGAGTCATTTTGCACCCTATATGAGTCACTTTCCACAAAATATTTGTACAATTAATATGTTAACATCATATACATCCGATTTGACATCCTTTTACCACCTCTTAATTCCACTTTCATACAGGTTAATTTTGTTCCACATTTTGGTTCCAATCAACCATGTAAGTCACTTTTCACCATATTAGAGTCACTTTGCACCCTATATAGTCACTTGCCACCATATATTGATACAATTAACATGTTAGAATCATGTACATGCAACTAGACATCCTTTGACCACCTCTTGGTACCCCTTTCCTACAAGTCAATTTTGAGCCACATTTTGGCTCTAATCAATCATGTAAATTACTTCTCACCATATTAGAGTCACTTTGCACATTATAAGAGTTACTTGCCACATGTTAACATCATGTACATGCAATTCAAAATCCTTTTACAACCTCTTAGTGCCACATTCATACAAGTCAATTTTGGGCCACATTTTGGTTCTAATTAAACATGTAAGTGACTTCTCACAATATTAGAGTCACTTTGCACCTTATAAGAGTCACTTGTCATCATATACTGGTACAACACCCTATAAGAGTCACTTGCCACCATATATTGATACAATTAACATGTTAACCTCATGTACATGCAATCAGACATCCTTTAACCACCTCTTGGTACCGCTTTCTTACGAGTCAATTTTGGACCACAATATTAGAGTCACTTTAAAGTAAGTGACTTCTCACAATATGAAAGTGACTTCTCACAATATTAGAGTCACTTTGCATGCAATTAACATGTAAGTACAATTAACATGTTAACATCATGTACATGCAATTAGAATCCTTTTACCACCTCTTAGGTGCTACATTCATACCAGTCAATTTTGGTCCACATTTTGGTTTTAATAATCATGTTAGTCACTTTTTCACCATATGAGAGTCATGTATCTGCCCCTATATGAGTCACTTTCCACAAAATATTTGTACAATTAATATGTTAACATCATATACATCCGATTTGACATCCTTTTACCACTTCTTAATTCCACTTTCATACATGGTTAATTTTGTTCCAATTTTGATTCCAATCAACCATGTAAGTCACTTTTCACCATATTAGAGTCACTTTGCACCCTATAATAGGTCACTTGCCACCATATTTGATACAATTAACATGTTAACATCATGTACATGCAATTAGACATCCTTTACACCATCTCTTGGTACCCCTTTCTACAAGTCAATTTTGGGGCCACATTTTGGCTCAAATCAAACATGTAAGTGACTTCTCAACAATATTAGAGACACTTGCACCTATAAGAGTCACTTACCATCATATATTGGTACAATTAAAAGTTAACATCATGTACATGCAATTAGAAATCCTTTTACCACCTCTTAGTGCCACATTCATACAACTCAATTTTGGTCCCACATTTGGGTTCTAATTAATCATGTAAGTCACTTTTCACCATATTAGAGTCATTTTGCACCCTATATGAGTCACTTTCCACAAAATATTTGTACAATAATATGTAACATCATATAAATCCGATTTGACATCCTTTTTACAACCTCTTAATTCCACTTTCATACAGGTTAATTTGTTCCACATTTTGGTTCCAATCAACCATGTAAGTCACTTTTCAACCATATTAGAGTCACTTTGCACCCTATAATAGTCACTTGCCACCATATACTGATACAATTAATATGTTAACATCATGTACATGCAATTAGACATCCTTTAACCACCTCTTGGTACCCCTTTCTACAAGTCAATTTTGGGCCACATTTGGCTCAAATCAAACATTGTAAGTGACTTCTCACAATATTAGAGACACTTTGCACCTGATAAGAGTCACTTACCATCATATATTGGTACAATTAACATGTTAACATCAAGTACATGCAATTAGAAATTCTTTTACCACCTCTTAGTGCCACATTCATACAAGTCAATTTTGGTCAACATTTTGGTTCTAATTAATCATGTAAGTCACTTTTCACCATATTAGAGTAATTTTGCGCCTTATATGGTCACTTTCCACCAAATATTTGTACAATTAATATGTTAACATCATAAACATCCGATTTGACATCCTTTTACCACATCTTAATTCCACTTTCATACAGGTTAATTTTGTTCCATATTTTGGTCCTAATCAACCATGTAAGTCACTTTTGACCATATTAGAGTCATTTTGCACCTTATAAAAGTCACTTTCCACCATATATACAACACTAACATGTTAACATCATATACATCCGATTTGACATCCTTTTACCTCCTATTAATGCCATTCATACATGTTAATTTTATTCCACATTTTGGCTCTAATCAAACATGTAAGTCACTTTTCACCATATTAGAGTCACTTTGCACCCTATAATAGTCACTTGCCACCATATATGGATACAATTAACATGTTAACATCATGTAGATGCGATTAGACATCCTTTAACCACCTCTTGGACCCCTTTCTTACAAGTCAATTTTGGGCCACATTTTGGCTCAAATCAAACATGTAAGTGACTTCTCACAATATTAGAGACACTTTGCACCTTATAAGAGTCACTTACCATCATATATTGGTACAATTAACATGTTAACATCATGTACATGCAATTAGAAATCCTTTTACCACCTCTTAGTGCCACATTCATACAACTCAATTTTGGTCCACATTTTGGTTTTAATTAATCATGTTAATCACTTTTCACCATATTAAAGGTCATTTTGCACCCTATATGAGTCACTTTCCACAAATATTTGTACAATTAATATGTTAACATCATATACATTCGATTTGACATCCTTTTACCACCTCTTAATTCCACTTTCATACAGGTTAATTTTGTTCCACATTTTGGTTCCAATCAACCATGTAAGTCACTTTTCACCATATTAGAGTCACTTTGCACCCTATAATAGTCACTTGCCACCATATATTGATACAATTAACATGTTAACATCATGTACATGCAATTAGACATCCTTTAACCATCTCTTGGTACCCCTTTCTTACAAGTCAATTTTGGGCCACATTTGGCTCAAATCAAACATGTAAGTGACTTCTCACAATATTAGAGACACTTTGCACCTTATAAGAGTCACTTACCATCATATATTGGTACAATTAACATGTTAACATCATGTACATGCAATTAGAAATCCTTTTACCACCTCTTAGTGCCACATTCATACAAGTCAATTTTGGTCAACATTTTGGTTCTAATTAATCATGTAAGTCACTTTTCACCATATTAGAGTAATTTTGCGCCTTATATGAGTCACTTTCCACCAAATATTTGTACAATTAATATGTTAACATCATAAAATCCGATTTGACATCCTTTTACCACATCTTAATTCCACTTTCATACAGGTTAATTTTGTTCCATATTTTGGTTCTAATCAACCATGTAAGTCACTTTTGACCTTATTAGAGTCATTTTGCACCTTATAAAAGTCACTTTCCACCATATATACAACTTAACATGTTAACATCATATACATCCAATTTGACATCCTTTTACCACATCTTAATGCCACTTTCATACACGTTAATTTTATTCCATATTTTGGCTCTAATCAACCATGTAAGTCACTTTTCACCATATTAGAGTCACTTTGCATTCTATAAAAGTCACTTGCCACCATATATTGATACAATTAACATGTTAGAATCATGTACATGCAACTAGACATCCTTTGACCACCTCTTGGTACCCCTTTCCTACAAGTCAATTTTGAGCCACATTTGGCTCTAATCAATCATGTAAATTCCTTCTCACCATATTAGAGTCACTTTGCACATTATAAGAGTTACTTGCCATCAAATATTGGTACAATTAACTGTTAACATCATGTACATGCAATTCAAAATCCTTTTACAACCTCTTAGTGCCACATTCATACAAGTCAATTTTGGGCCACATTTTGGTTATAATTAAACATTAAGTGACTTCTCACAATATGAGTCACTTTGCACCTTATAAAGTCACTTGTCATCATATACTGGTACAACACCCTATAAGAGTCACTTGCCACCATATATTGA
>NW_027420437.1:0-26655 GCF_009905375.1 Apium graveolens
TCGATTTTTTCATAAGTTGTCCCTATGGATTTATGAAATTGCATCCGCGTCCATTCGGGGTCGTCCGGGAGTGAATCGGAGCTGAAACGAATGGAACTCGGTTTCCGAATAATCCTCGTAGGGGGTAGTACACGAGGTCTGGAGCAAAAATTGAGGCGGCCCGTTTTTTCGATTTCTTTTCATAAGTTGTCCCTATGGATTTATGAAATTGCATCCGCGTCCATTCGGGGTCGTCCGGGAGTGAATCGGAGCTGAAACGAATGGAACTCGGTTTCCGAATAATCCTCGTGGGTAGTACACGAGGTCTGGAGCAAAAATTGAGGCGGCCCGTTTTTTCGATTTCTTTTCATAATTTGTCCCTATGGATTTATGAAATTGCATCCGCGTCCATTCGGGGTCGTCGGGAGTGAATCGGAGCTGAAACGAATGGAACTCGGTTTCCGAATAATCCTCGTAGGGGGTAGTACACGAGGTCTGGAGCAAAAATTGAGGCGGCCCGTTTTTTCGATTTCTTTTCATAATTTGTCCCTATGGATTATGAAATTGCATCCGCGTCCATTCTGGTTCGTCCGGGAGTGAATCGGTGCTGAAACTAATGGAACCCGGTTTCCGAATAATCCTCGTAGGGGGTAGTACACGGGTCTGGGAGCAAAAATAGAAGCAACCCGTTTTTTCGATTTCTTTTCATAAGTTGTCCCTAATAGATTAGTAATTGCATCCGCGTCCATTCGGGGTCTTCCGGGAGTGAATCGGAGCTGAAAGGAATTGGAACCCGTTTCAGAATCATCCTCGTAGGTGGTAGTACACGAGGTCTGGAGCAAAAATTGAGGCAGCCCGTTTTTTCGATTTCTTTTCATAAGTTGTCCCCTATGGATTTATGAAATTGCATCCTCGTCCATTCGGGTGTCGTCCGGAGTGAATCGGTGCTGAAATGAATGGAACTCGGTTTCCGAATAATCCTCGTAGGGGGTAGTACACGAGGTCTGGAGCAAAATTGAGGCGGCCCGTTTTTTCAATTTCTTTTCATAAGTTGTCCCCTATGGATTTATGAAATTGCATCCGCGTCCATTCGGGGTCGTCCGGAGTGAATCGGAGCTGAAATGAATGGAACTCGGTTTCCGAATAATCCTCGTAGGGGGGTAGTACACGAGGTCTGGGAGCAAAAATAGAAGCAACCCGTTTTTTCAATTTCTTTTCATAAGTTGTCCTATGGATTTATGAAATTGCATCCCGCGTCCATTCGGGGTCGTCGGGGAGTGAATTGGAGCTGAAACAAATGGAACCCGGTTTCCGATAATCCTCGTAGGGGGTATACACGAGGTCTGGAGCAAAAATTGAGGCAGCCCGTTTTTTTCGATTTCTTTTCATAATTTGTCCCTATGGATTATGAAATTGCATCCGCGTCCATTCTGGTTCGTCCGGGAGTGAATCGGTGCTGAAACAAATGGAACCCGGTTTCCGAATAATCCTCGTAGGGGGTAGTAGTACACGAGGTCTGGAGCAAAAAATAGAAGCAACCCGTTTTTTTCGATTTCTTTTCATAAGTTGTCCCTATAGAATTTATGTAATTGCATCCAGCGCATTCGGGGTCTTCGGGAGTGAATCGGATGCTGAAAGGAATGGAACCCGGTTTCCGAATAAATCCTCGTAGGGGGTAGTACACGAGGTCTGGAGCAAAAATTGAGGCAGCCCGTTTTTTTCGATTTCTTTTCATAAGTTGTCCCTATGGATTTATGAATTGCTCCTCGTCCATTCGGGGTCGCCGGGAGTGAATCGGTGCTGAAATGAATGGAACTCGGTTTCGATAATCCTCGTACGGGGGGTAGTACACGATGTCTGGAGCAAAATTGAGGCGGCCCGTTTTTTCAATTTCTTTTCATAAGTTGTCCCTATGGATTATGAAATTGCATCCGCGTCCATTCGGGTCGTCCGGGAGTGATCGGAGCTGAAACGAATGGAACTCGGTTCCGGAAATAATCCTCGTAGGGGCTAGTACACGAGGTCTGGAGCAAAAATTGAAGCGGCCCTTTTTTCGATTTCTTTTCATAAGTTGTCCCTATGGATTTATGAAATTGCATCCGCATCCATTCGGGGTCGTCCGGGAGTGAATCGGAGCTGAAACGAATGGAACCCGGTTTCCGAATAATCCTCGTAGGGGGTAGTACACGAGGTCTAGAGCAAAAATTGAGGCAGCCCGTTTTTTCGATTTCTTTTCATAAGTTATCCCTATAGATTTATGAAATTGCATCCGCGTCCATTCGGGGTCGTCCGGGAGTGAACCGGTGCTGAAACGAATGGAATTCGGTTTCCGAATAATCCTCGTAGAGGGTAGTACACGAGGTCTGGAGCATAAAAATTGAGGCGGCCCGTTTTTTTCTATTTCTTTTCATAATTTGTCCCTATGGATTTATGAAATTGCATTCGCGTCCATTCGGGGTCGTCCGGGAGTGAATCGGAGCTGAAACGAATGGAACCCGGTTTCCGAATAATCCTCCTAGGGGGTAGTACACGAGGTCTGGAGCAAAAATTGAGGTAGCCCGTTTTTTCAATTTCTTTTCATAATTTGTCCCTATGGATTTATGAAATTGCATCCGCGTCCATTCGGGGTCGTCCGGGAGTGAATCGGAGCTGAAACGAATGGAACCCGATTTCCGAATAATCCTCGTAGGGGGTAGTACACGAGGTCTGGAGCAAAAATTGAGGCAGCCCGTTTTTTCGATTTCTTTTCATAAGTTATCCCTATAGATTTATGAAATTGCATTCCGCGTCCATTCGGGTCGTCCGGGAGTGAATCGGTGCTGAAATGAATGGAACTCGGTTTCCGGAATAATCCTCGTAGGGGGTAGTACACGAGGTCTGGAGCAAAAATTGAGGCGGCCCGTTTTTTCGATTTCTTTTCATAAGTTGTCCCTATGGATTTATGAAATTGCATCCGCGTCCATTCGGGGTCGTCCGGGAGTGAATCGGTGCTGAAATGAATGGAACTCGGTTTCCGAATAATCCTCGTAGGGGGTAGTACACGAGGTCTGGAGCAAAAATTGAGGCGGCCCGTTTTTTCAATTTCTTTTCATAAGTTGTCCCTATGGATTTATGAAATTGCATCCGCGTCCATTCGGGGTCGTCCGGGAGTGAATCGGTGCTGAAACTGAATGGAACTCGGTTTCCGAATAATCCTCGTAGGGGTAGTACACGAGGTCTGGAGCAAAAATTGAGGCGGCCCGTTTTTTCAATTTCTTTCATAAGTTGTTCCCTATGGATTTATGAAATTGCATCCGCGTCCATTCGGGGTCGTCCGGGGAGTGAATCGGTGCTGAAATGAATGGAACCGGTTTCCGAATAATCCTCGTAGGGGGTAGTACACGAGGTCTGGAGCAAAAATGAGGCAGCCCGTTTTTTCGATTTCTTTTCATAAGTTGTCCCTATGGATTTATGAAATTGCATCCGCGTCCATTCGGGGTCGTCCGGGAGTGAATCGGGCTGAAATGAATGGAACTCGGTTTCCGAATAATCCTCGTAGGGGGTAGTACACGAGGTCTGGAGCAAAAATTGAGGCGGCCCGTTTTTTCAATTTCTTTTCATAAGTTGTCCCTATGGATTTATGAAATTGCATCCGCGTCCATTCGGGGTCGTCCGGGAGTGAATCGGAGCTGAAACGAATGGAACTCGGTTTCCGAATAATCCTCGTAGGGGCTAGTACACGAGGTCTGGAGCAAAAATTGAAGTGGCCCTTTTTTCGATTTCTTTTCATAAGTTGTCCCTATGGATTTATGAAATTGCATCCGCATCCATTCGGGGTCGTCCGGGAGTGAATCGGAGCTGAAACGAATGGAACCCGATTTCCGAATAATCCTCGTAGGGGGTAGTACACGAGGTCTAGAGCAAAAATTGAGGCAGCCCGTTTTTTCGATTTCTTTTCATAAGTTATCCCTATAGATTTATGAAATTGCATCCGCGTCCATTCGGGGTCGTCCGGGAGTGAATCGGTGCTGAAATGAATGGAACTCGGTTTCCGAATAATCCTCGTAGGGGTAGTACACGAGGTCTGGAGCAAAAATTGAGGCGGCCCTTTTTTCGATTTCTTTTCATAAGTTGTCCCTATGGATTTATGAAATTGCATCCGCGTCCATTCGGGGTCGTCCGGGAGTGAATCGGTAGCTGAAATGAATGGAACCCGATTTCCGAATAATCCTCGTAGGGGGTAGTACACGAGGTCTAGGAGCAAAAATTGAGGCAGCCCGTTTTTTCGATTTCTTTTCATAAGTTAGTCCCTATGGATTTATGAAATTGCATCCGCGTCCATTCGGGGTCGTCCGGGAGTGAATCGGTGCTGAAATGAATGGAACTCGGTTTCCGAATAATCCTCGTAGGGGGTAGTACACGAGGTCTGGAGCAAAAATTGAGGCAGGCCCGTTTTTTCAATTTCTTTTCATAAGTTGTCCCTATGGATTTATGAAATTGCATCCGCGTCCATTCGGGGTCGTCCGGGAGTGAATCGGAGCTGAAATGAATGGAACTCGATTTCCGAATAATCCTCGTAGGGGGTAGTACACGAGGTCTAGGAGCAAAAATTGAGGCAGGCCCGTTTTTTCGATTTCTTTTCATAAGTTATCCCTATAGGATTTATGAAATTGCATCCGCGTCCATTCGGGGTCGTCCGGGAGTGAATCGGTGCTGAAACTGAATGGAACTCGGTTTCCGAATAATCCTCGTAGGGGGTAGTACACGAGGTCTGGAGCAAAAATTGAGGCGGCCCGTTTTTTCAATTTCTTTTCATAAGTTGTCCCTATGGATTTATGAAATTGCATCCGCGTCCATTCGGGGTCGTCCGGGAGTGAATCGGAGCTGAAACGAATGGAACCCGGTTTCCGAATAATCCTCGTAGGGGGTAGTACACGAGGTCTGGAGCAAAAATTGAGGCAGCCCGTTTTTTTGATTTCTTTTCATAAGTTGTCCCTATGGATTTATGAAATTGCATCCGCGTCCATTCGGGGTCGTCCGGAGTGAATCGGTGCTGAAATGAATGGAACTCGGTTTCCGAATAATCCTCGTAGGGGGTAGTACACGAGGTCTGGAGCAAAAATTGAGGCGGCCCGTTTTTTCGAATTTCTTTCATAAGTTGTCCCTATGGATTTATGAAATTGCATCCGCGTCCATTCGGGGTCGTCCGGGAGTGAATCGGTAGCTGAAACTGAATGGAACTCGGTTTTCCGAATAATCCTCGTAGGGGGTAGTACACGAGGTCTGGAGCAAAAATTGAGGCGGCCCGTTTTTTCGATTTCTTTTCATAAGTTGTCCCTATGGATTTATGAAATTGCATCCGCGTCCATTCGGGGTCGTCCGGGAGTGAATCGGTGCTGAAATGAATGGAACTCGGTTTCCGAATAATCCTCGTAGGGGGTAGTACACGAGGTCTGGAGCAAAAATTGAGGCAGCCCGTTTTTTCGATTTCTTTTCATAAGTTGTCCCTATGGATTTATGAAATTGCATCCGCGTCCATTCGGGGTCGTCCGGGAGTGAATCGGTGCTGAAATGAATGGAACTCGGTTTCCGAATAATCCTCGTAGGGGGTAGTACACGAGGTCTGGAGCAAAAATTGAGGCAGCCCGTTTTTCAATTTCTTTTCATAAGTTGTCCCTATGGATTTATGAAATTGCATCCGCGTCCATTCGGGGTCGTCCGGGAGTGAATCGGTGCTGAAATGAATGGAACTCGGTTTCCGAATAATCCTCGTAGGGGGTAGTACACGAGGTCTGGAGCAAAAATTGAGGCGGCCCGTTTTTTCAATTTCTTTTCATAAGTTGTCCCTATGGATTTATGAAATTGCATCCGCGTCCATTCGGGGTCGTCCGGGAGTGAATCGGTGCTGAAATGAATGGAACTCGGTTTCCGAATAATCCTCGTAGGGGGTAGTACACGAGGTCTGGAGCAAAAATTGAGGCAGCCCGTTTTTTCGATTTCTTTTCATAAGTTGTCCCTATGGATTTATGAAATTGCATCCGCGTCCATTCGGGGTCGTCCGGGAGTGAATCGGTGCTGAAATGAATGGAACTCGGTTTCCGAATAATCCTCGTAGGGGGTAGTACACGAGGTCTGGAGCAAAAATTGAGGCGGCCCGTTTTTTCAATTTCTTTTCATAAGTTGTCCCTATGGATTTATGAAATTGCATCCGCGTCCATTCGGGGTCGTCCGGGAGTGAATCGGAGCTGAAACGAATGGAACTCGGTTTCCGAATAATCCTCGTAGGGGTAGTACACGAGGTCTAGGAGCAAAAATTGAGGCGGCCTGTTTTTTCGATTTCTTTTCATAAGTTGTCCCTATGGATTTATGAAATTGCATCCGCAGTCCATTCGGGGTCGTCCGGGAGTGAATCGGAGCTGAAACGAATGGAACTCGGTTTCCGAATAATCCTCGTAGGGGGTAGTACACGAGGTCTAGGAGCAAAAATTGAGGCAGCCCGTTTTTTCGATTTCTTTTCATAAGTTAGTCCCTATAGGATTTATGAAATTGCATCCGCGTCCATTCGGGGTCGTCCGGGAGTGAATCGGTGCTGAAATGAATGGAACTCGGTTTCCGAATAATCCTCGTAGGGGGTAGTACACGAGGTCTGGAGCAAAAATTGAAGCGGCCCTTTTTTCGATTTCTTTTCATAAGTTGTCCCTATGGATTTATGAAATTGCATCCGCATCCATTCGGGGTCGTCCGGGAGTGAATCGGAGCTGAAATGAATGGAACTCGGTTTCCGAATAATCCTCGTAGGGGGTAGTACACGAGGTCTGGAGCAAAAATTGAGGCAGCCCGTTTTTTCGATTTCTTTTCATAAGTTGTCCCTATGGATTTATGAAATTGCATCCGCGTCCATTCGGGGTCGTCCGGGAGTGAATCGGTGCTGAAATGAATGGAACTCGGTTTCCGAATAATCCTCGTAGGGGGTAGTACACGAGGTCTGGAGCAAAAAATTGAGGCAGGCCCGTTTTTTCAATTTCTTTTCATAAGTTGTCCCTATGGATTTATGAAATTGCATCCGCGTCCATTCGGGGTCGTCCGGGAGTGAATCGGAGCTGAAACGAATGGAACTCGATTTCCGAATAATCCTCGTAGGGGGTAGTACACGAGGTCTAGGAGCAAAAATTGAGGCAGCCCGTTTTTTTCGATTTCTTTTCATAAGTTGTCCCTATGGATTTATGAAATTGCATCCGCGTCCATTCGGGGTCGTCCGGGAGTGAATCGGATGCTGAAACGAATGGAACTCGGTTTCCGAATAATCCTCGTAGGGGGTAGTACACGAGGTCTGGAGCAAAAATTGAGGCGGCCCGTTTTTTCAGATTTCTTTTCATAAGTTGTCCCTATGGATTTATGAAATTGCATCCGCGTCCATTCGGGGTCGTCCGGGAGTGAATCGGAGCTGAAACGAATGGAACCCGGTTTCCGAATAATCCTCGTAGGGGGTAGTACACGAGGTCTGGAGCAAAAATTGAGGCAGCCCGTTTTTTTGATTTCTTTTCATAAGTTGTCCCTATGGATTTATGAAATTGCATCCGCGTCCATTCGGGGTCGTCCGGGAGTGAATCGGTGCTGAAATGAATGGAACTCGGTTTCCGAATAATCCTCGTAGGGGGTAGTACACGGGGTCTGGAGCAAAAATTGAGGCGGCCCGTTTTTTCAATTTCTTTTCATAAGTTGTCCCTATGGATTTATGAAATTGCATCCGCGTCCATTCGGGGTCGTCCGGGAGTGAATCGTAGCTGAAACTGAATGGAACTCGGTTTTCGAATAATCCTCGTAGGGGGTAGTACACGAGGTCTGGAGCAAAAATTGAGGCGGCCAGTTTTTTCGATTTCTTTTCATAAGTTGTCCCTATAGATTTATGAAATTGCATCCGCGTCCATTCGGGGTCGTCCGGGAGTGAATCGGTGCTGAAATGAATGGAACTCGGTTTCCGAATAATCCTCGTAGGGGGTAGTACACGAGGTCTGGAGCAAAAATTGAGGCAGCCCGTTTTTTTGATTTCTTTTCATAAGTTGTCCCTATGGATTTATGAAATTGCATCCGCGTCCATTCGGGGTCGTCCGGGAGTGAATCGGTGCTGAAATGAATGGAACTCGGTTTCCGAATAATCCTCGTAGGGGGTAGTACACGAGGTCTGGAGCAAAAATTGAGGCGGCCCGTCTTTTCAATTTCTTTTCATAAGTTGTCCCTATGGATTTATGAAATTGCATCCGCGTCCATTCGGGGTCGTCCGGGAGTGAATCGGTGCTGAAATGAATGGAACTCGGTTTCCGAATAATCCTCGTAGGGGTAGTACACGAGGTCTGGAGCAAAAATTGAGGCGGCCCGTTTTTTCAATTTCTTTTCATAAGTTGTCCCTATGGATTTATGAAATTGCATCCGCGTCCATTCGGGGTCGTCCGGGAGTGAATCGGTGCTGAAATGAATGGAACTCGGTTTCCGAATAATCCTCGTAGGGGGTAGTACACGAGGTCCTGGAGCAAAAATTGAGGCAGCCCGTTTTTTCGATTTCTTTTCATAAGTTGTCCCTATGGATTTATGAAATTGCATCCGCGTCCATTCGGGGTCGTCCGGGAGTGAATCGGTGCTGAAATGAATGGAACTCGGTTTCCGAATAATCCTCGTAGGGGGTAGTACACGAGGTCTGGAGCAAAAATTGAGGCGGCCCGTTTTTTCAATTTCTTTTCATAAGTTGTCCCTATGGATTTATGAAATTGCATCCGCGTCCATTCGGGGTCGTCCGGGAGTGAATCGGAGCTGAAACGAATGGAACTCGGTTTCCGAATAATCCTCGTAGGGGCTAGTACACGAGGTCTGGAGCAAAAATTGAAGCGGCCCTTTTTTCGATTTCTTTTCATAAGTTGTCCCTATGGATTTATGAAATTGCATCCGCATCCATTCGGGGTCGTCCGGGAGTGAATCGGAGCTGAAACGAATGGAACCCGAGTTTCCGAATAATCCTCGTAGGGGGTAGTACACGAGGTCTAGAGCAAAAATTGAGGCAGCCCGTTTTTTCGATTTCTTTTCATAAGTTATCCCTATAGATTTATGAAATTGCATCCGCGTCCATTCGGGGTCGTCCGGGAGTGAATCGGTGCTGAAATGAATGGAACTCGGTTTCCGAATAATCCTCGTAGGGGCTAGTACACGAGGTCTGGAGCAAAAATTGAAGCGGCCCTTTTTTTCGATTTCTTTTCATAAGTTGTCCCTATGGATTTATGAAATTGCATCCGCATCCATTCGGGGTCGTCCGGAAGTGAATCGGAGCTGAAACGAATGGAACCCGATTTCCGAATAATCCTCGTAGGGGGTAGTACACGAGGTCTAGAGCAAAAATTGAGGCAGCCCGTTTTTTCGATTTCTTTTCATAAGTTATCCCTATAGATTTATGAAATTGCATCCGCGTCCATTCGGGGTCGTCCGGGAGTGAATCGGTGCTGAAATGAATGGAACTCGGTTTCCGAATAATCCTCGTAGGGGTAGTACACGAGGTCTGGAGCAAAAATTGAGGCGGGCCCGTTTTTTTCAATTTCTTTTCATAAGTTGTCCCTATGGATTTATGAAATTGCATCCGCGTCCATTCGGGGTCGTCCGGGAGTGAATCGGAGCTGAAACGAATGGAACCCGATTTCCGAATAATCCTCGTAGGGGGTAGTACACGAGGTCTAGAGCAAAAATTGAGGCAGCCCGTTTTTTTCGATTTCTTTTCATAAGTTATCCCTATAGATTTATGAAATTGCATCCGCGTCCATTCGGGGTCGTCCGGGAGTGAATCGGTGCTGAAATGAATGGAACTCGGTTTCCGAATAATCCTCGTAGGGGGTAGTACACGAGGTCTGGAGCAAAAATTGAGGCGGCCCGTTTTTTTCAATTTCTTTTCATAAGTTGTCCCTATGGATTTATGAAATTGCATCCGCGTCCATTCGGGGTCGTCCGGGAGTGAATCGGAGCTGAAACGAATGGAACCCGGTTTCCGAATAATCCTCGTAGGGGGTAGTACACGAGGTCTGGAGCAAAAATTGAGGCAGCCCGTTTTTTCGATTTCTTTTCATAAGTTGTCCCTATGGATTTATGAAATTGCATCCGCGTCCATTCGGGGTCGTCCGGGAGTGAATCGGTGCTGAAATGAATGGAACTCGGTTTCCGAATAATCCTCGTAGGGGGTAGTACACGGGGTCTGGAGCAAAAATTGAGGCGGCCCGTTTTTTACATTTCTTTTCATAAGTTGTCCCTATGGATTTATGAAATTGCATCCGCGTCCATTCGGGGTCGTCCGGGAGTGAATCGGAGCTGAAACGAATGGAACTCGGTTTTCGAATAATCCTCGTAGGGGGTAGTACACGAGGTCTGGAGCAAAAATTGAGGCGGCCAGTTTTTTCGATTTCTTTTCATAAGTTGTCCCTGTGGATTTATGAAATTGCATCCGCGTCCATTCGGGGTCGTCCGGGAGTGAATTGGAGCTGAAACAAATGGAACCCGGTTTCCGAATAATCCTCGTAGGGGGTAGTACACGAGGTCTGGAGCAAAAATTGAGGCAGCCCGTTTTTTTCGATTTCTTTTCATAATTTGTCCCTATGGATTTATGAAATTGCATCCGCGTCCATTCTGGTTCGTCCGGGAGTGAATCGGTGCTGAAACGAATGGAACCGGTTTCCGAATAATCCTCGTAGGGGGTAGTACACGAGGTCTGGAGCAAAAATAGAAGCAACCGTTTTTTCGATTTCTTTTCATAAGTTGTCCCTATAGATTTATGTAATTGCATCCGCGTCCATTCGGGGTCTTCCGGGAGTGAATCGGAGCTGAAATGAATGGAACCCGGTTTCCGAATAATCCTCGTAGGGGGTAGTACACGAGGTCTGGAGCAAAAATTGAGGTAGCCCGTTTTTTCGATTTCTTTTCATAAGTTGTCCCTATGGATTTATGAAATTGCATCCGCATCCATTCGGGGTCGTCCGGGAGTGAATCGGAGCTGAAACGAATGGAACCCGTTTCCGAATAATCCTCGTAGGGGGTAGTACACGAGGTCTAGAGCAAAAATTGAGGCAGCCCGTTTTTTTCGATTTCTTTTCATAAGTTATCCCTATAGATTTATGAAATTGCATCCGCGTCCATTCGGGGTCGTCCGGGAGTGAATCGGTGCTGAAATGAATGGAACTCGGTTTCCGAATAATCCTCGTAGGGGGTAGTACACGAGGTCTGGAGCAAAAATTGAGGCGGCCCGTTTTTTCAATTTCTTTTCATAAGTTGTCCCTATGGATTTATGAAATTGCATCCGCATCCATTCGGGGTCGTCCGGGAGTGAATCGGAGCTGAAACGAATGAAACCCGATTTCCGAATAATCCTCGTAGGGGGTAGTACACGAGGTCTAGAGCAAAAATTGAGGCAGCCTGTTTTTTTGATTTCTTTTCATAAGTTATTGATAGGGATAAATAAGTCCTGATTTTATAATTAATGGGCTGCTAGGCCCAATAATAATAAGATGTATAATATTCAGACCAGAAAGGTTAAGTCTGACGGACCAGATTAGGCCTGGTGGAATAAAAAAGGCCCAAAAAGCCCTGATTATTAATTAATTTCGTAATTAATTAATAAGGGAGAAATCCGATGTTGAAAAGAGTCCCGATGAGGATATAAGTCCTTAGAGATTAGCCTCAAGGGGACCTGAAAGGATAAGGAATCAGCTTCCTACTTCCTAGGACTCCTAAGTCTATCCTAATTCAGAGGCTTATCCACCAAGCCTCCTATACCAAGTCCAATTCAAGGACTCCCACATCTATATAAGGGGTCTCACCCCCACCCATCAGAACTACGTTTTTTTTGACTTGATCCTTGGCAATCAGCAAGGTACGTAGGCATCTTGTTAAGGCAGATTGAGTCACGAAACACAAGAGCAGTCAAATCGAGCCTCGAAGCTCACGTTCCTTAGTATTAAATACAGCAATTATATATAGTAGTTTTAATCCATAACATTTGGCGCCGTCTGTGGGAAATACGCAACAACAACCATGGCGAGAACACGGAGAACAACCAGCACTCTGGAGGAGGGAACACCATCAGGGACAACCCAGGTGATTTCATCAACCGTGGAGGTTCCTCCCCATTCAACTTATGCATCTACTCAGGGGGAAGCCCAGACAGGGGCAACTCATCCTCAGCCACAAGGGACAACTCCCCCGACTGTTCAAGGTACGAATCCTCAAGTTCAACAAATACATATACCTGTGAATTCTCGACCCGTCGGGTATGAATACTCAACTATTGTTACTACTAACCCCCCTTATGGGATGCCCCTTCACCCTGAGGTTGGAGGAAGTGGATATGCTGGGCGAAGCGAAGCACGAGGGCGGTCGCCCCCCTATATACGAGGTTTGGATCCTATCCCTGAGGATCGGGAATTTTCTGGTCCATACACTGAGAGAGACTCCGAATCTTCGGATGATGAAGTGGCCCCGAGAAGGAGGCGTCCTGGGAAAGAGCCAATGGCCGATGGAAGGCAACGCCCCCAAAGCACCCCAGGGGCGAATCCCCAAGAAGTGCAGGAAAAGATCAGGGCTCATGAGGCTGAAATCCAAAGGCTGAGGCGTGATTTGGAGGCTCACCAAGCCACCAGACCCCACATACCTCCTAGGGGGAGAAATCCTCCTCCTATCATAGACCTGGATGGTCCGGTAAGAAGAAGGGCTGCTGTCCCAAGAACTGATCCAAGCAATCTCCTTCCCCTTGGAGATCCTGATGATCCAACTCCACCTTTCACAGAAGAGATAATGAATGCCCATATCTCAAGAAAATTTAAGATGCCCACTATCAAAGCCTATGATGGCACGGGAGACCCCGCTAATCATGTTAGGACATTCTCTAATGCACTGCTGCTGCAACCCGTGAATGATGCAATAAAATGTCGGGCCTTCCCTCAAACCCTGTCGGGTATGGCTCAAAGATGGTACAGTCGCCTACCCCCAAATTCTATTGGATCATTCAGAGAATTAAGTCAGGCTTTTATTAAGCAATTCATCAGTGGAAGAGTCCATGAGAAAAGTTCAGCATCTCTTATGAGTCTTGTGCAGGGAGCTAAAGAATCCTTAAGAGATTACCTAAATCGTTTTACAAAGGAGGCTTTAAAAGTCCCAGACCTTGATGATAAGGTAGCCATGATAGCACTGCAACAAGGAACTAGGGATGAGTTTTTCAAGATGTCTTTGGCCAAACGACCCCCTGAGAGCATGTTGCAGCTCCAAGAGAGGGCAGGGAAGTATATCAAGGTTGAAGAGAGTATGAGGAAGACCGTAGTAAGTAATGAGCCCACTGGAGGCAAGAAACGAAAAACTGATTTGGAGTATATCGCTAAGGATAAGTATCCTAGAACTGAACAAAACCCTGATTCAACCCCCAAGAAGGGAGGACCTGGGCAAAAGTTCACTGAATACGCTAAGCTGAATGCCCCCAGAAGTCAGATTTTGATGGAGATTGAGGAAGACCGTAGTAAGTAATGAGCCCACTGGAGGCAAGAAACGAAAAACTGATTTGGAGTATATCGCTAAGGATAAGTATCCTAGAACTGAACAAAACCCTGATTCAACCCCCAAGAAGGGAGGACCTGGGCAAAAGTTCACTGAATACGCTAAGCTGAATGCCCCCAGAAGTCAGATTTTGATGGAGATTGAGAAAGACAGAGATATTCGCTGGCCTAAGCCCTTGAAGGCTGATCCCGCCAAGCTAGATAAGGGCAAGTATTGCAGGTTTCACAAAGATGTTGGCCATGACACCGATGAGTGTAGGCAGTTGAAAGATGAAATTGAGTTTTTGATTCGGAAAGGAAGGCTGAACAAGTATACTGGAGATGGAGGAGACAGAAACAATAATGGAAGGAAGAACTTTGAAGATCGTAGGAGGGACCAAGATGATCAGGGGCGGAATCCCCAACCTAGAGGACCAGTTATAAACACCATTTATGGAGGGCCGAGACCTCGAGGGCCTGTGATAAACACAATCTTTGGAGGTCCAACTGCTGCTGGATTGTCCAAAAATTCCAGAAAGGCATATACTAGAGAGGTTATGCATATTGTTGGAGAAGCCCCGAAGAGGGCCAGGACAGAAGTAACATTGGCTTTTGATGATTCCGACCTAGAGGGTGTGAAGTTTCCCCATGACGACCCGCTGGTCATAACGCCGATAATTGGAAATAGCCCGGTTAAGAGGGTCCTTGTGGATAATGGTGCTTCTGTGGATATCTTGCTCCACGACACCTTTCTAAGGATGGGGTATAACGACTCCCAGTTGACACCAACCGACATGCCGATATATGGATTTGCTGGAGTAGAATGTCCTGTGGAAGGGATAATTAAATTACCAACCACCATAGGTACGGAGCCAAGGCAAGCAACGCAGATGCTGGATTTTGTGGTGGTAAAGGCTAGTTCAACTTATAATGCTATCATGGGGAGAACAGGGATACATGCCTTCAAGGCAGTCCCCTCCTCCTACCATTCAGTCATGAAGTTCCCCACCCGAAACGGGATTGGAGAAGAGAGGGGAGATCAAAAAATGGCTAGAAGCTGTTATGTGGCCTCTTTGAGGGCAGATGGAGTCGGGGGGCAGGTTCTTCCTATTGAAGATATGGATGTTCGAGAAAATGATGAGAATAGAGGAAGGCCAGCAGAAGAATTGGTTTCGGTTCCTTTAGATCCCAAGAATCCTGAGAGGATGACTTTCATTGGAGCTACGTTAGAGGAGCCCCTTAGAGGGAAGTTAGTGAAAGTTTTGCAAGAAAATAGTGATGTGTTTGCATGGTCAGCAGCTGATATGCCAGGCATAGACCCGGGGTTAATTACCCACAAGTTAAACGTGGATCCAAGCCGGAAGACAGTGAAACAAAAGAAAAGAAATTTTGCCCCGGAAAGACAAGAGGCTATAAAGCAGGAAGTGGAAAAGCTCTTAGAGGCTGGTTTCATTGAGGAAATTCAATTTCCGGAGTGGTTAGCAAACCCTGTAATGGTGAAGAAGGCTAATGGAAAGTGGAGGATGTGTATAGACTTCACCGATCTGAATGATGCATGCCCCAAAGACTGTTTTCCGCTGCCTAGAATTGATACTTTGATTGATGCCACCGCTGGACATGAGATGCTGAGTTTCATGGATGGGTTTAGCGGATACAACCAGATCAAAATGCATAAGGATGACATTCCAAAGGTATCATTTATCACTGACTTTGGTGTTTATTGTTATCTTGTTATGGCGTTTGGTCTCAAGAATGCAGGAGCCACCTATCAAAGGTTGGTGAATAAAATCTTTAAGGATCTTATTGGGAAGACTATGGAAGTCTATGTTGATGACATGCTAGTCAAGAGTCTAGTAAAGACTGATCATATAACCCATTTGAGGGAAGCTTTTGAGGTCCTGAGGTACCACAAGATGATGTTGAATCCCACGAAGTGTGCTTTCGGAGTAGGATCTGGAAAATTCTTGGGGTTGATGGTCTCAAAGAGGGGAATTGAGGCTAACCCCGATAAAATAAAGGCAATCCTGGACATGGAACCCCCAAAAACTGTCAAGGATGTTCAGAAACTCACAGGAAGGGTTGCTGCGCTAGGACGATTCATCTCCAAGTCAGGAGACAAGTGCTTGTCATTCTTCAAGTCATTAAAGAACATTAAAGACTTTGTATGGAGTGAGGAAAATCAGAAGGCATTTGAAGAGTTAAAGAAGTATATGGGTCAGGCCCCGTTGTTGGCCAAGCCAGTTCTGGGTGAAGTTTTATTCTTGTACTTGGCTGTTTCAGAAAGCGCCTTGAGCGCGGTGTTGGTTAAGGAGGAACTGAAAGTCCAGAAACCCGTATACTATGTCAGCAAAATTTTGCATGGTGCTGAGTTGAATTATTCAGCCATTGAGAAATTCGCTTTAGCCTTGGTGATGGCTTCAAGAAAGCTACGTCCTTATTTTCAAGCTCACCAAATTGAAGTGCTAACAAATCAGCCACTGAGAAATATCATTCACAGTCCCAAGGCAAGTGGGAGACTAATTAAGTGGGCAATAGAGTTGGGAGAGCTCGATCTCAAGTATAAGCCACGTATGGCCATAAAAGCCCAGGCACTAGCTGACTTCGTGGTGGAATGTACCATACCCAACCAAGAAGTCGGGGGGCAGGAAGATACCACACCTCAAGACAAGGGAGTCGACAATGGGGACAAGGAGAAAGAATATTGGGTTCTCTATTTTGATGGAGCATCAAAAACAAATTCCAGTGGAGCAGGGTTGGTTTTGCAAAGCCCTGATGGATTCTTAATTGAGTATGCCATGAAGCTAGACTTCCCAACCACAAACAATGAGGCAGAGTATGAAGCCCTGATTGCTGGCCTTGGTCTAGCTGGGACACTTAGAGTCAAAAACTTAAAGGTCCGTGGAGACTCGAAGTTGATCATATCCCAGGTAAAGGGAGAATTTGAAGCAAGGGATGATACGATGGCAAAGTATGTTCGCCTAGTAAGGGCTGTGATGACCCAATTTAATGAATGCCATGTTGAACACATTCCAAGGGAAGAAAATGCTAAAGCAGATGCGCTATCAAAGTTTGCTTCATCTGAGATTGAAGAAAGTTCAGGAAGTGTGTACTTCCGTGTTTTGAAGACACGAAGCATAGATGTTAAGCTTGTGGCTCCCGTAGGCTTGGGGACGTCATGGATTGATCCCATCAAGGCTCACATTCAGACCGGTTGGTTGCCAAGCGATACAATTGAGGCACGGAAGTTAACTGTTCGAGCACTAAGGTACTCTTTGATAGATGGGATTCTATATAAAAGATCTTTCGTGGTTCCGTACTTGAGGTGTCTCAGGCCCGATGAGGCACGCTTGGCTCTTGAGGAAGTGCATGAAGGCATTTGTGGTCAACACTTGGGGGGCAGGGCCTTGGCTCATAAGATAACTCGTTTAGGCTTCTATTGGCCAGAAATGATGGCTGATGCCAAAGAATATGTAAAGAAGTGTGATCGTTGTCAGAAGCATGCACCAGTCGCCAGACAACCCCCCGAGATGCTGACCTCCATCAACTCACCTATTCCCTTTGCTATGTGGGGGATGGATATTCTAGGGCCTTTTCCTATGGCCACAGCACAAAGGAAGTTTCTGATTGTAGCCATTGATTATTTCACCAAGTGGATCGAAGCCAAACCTTTGGCCAAAATCACAACTAAGCAGGTTGCACAATTCCTGTGGGAAAACATTATGTGCCGATATGGAATTCCCCGTATCCTCGTCACTGACAATGGAACGCAATTCAACAATGAGGAATTCAAGAAGTATTGTGAAGAAAATGAAATTGAGTTACGATTCACCTCTGTGGCTCACCCGCAAGCCAATGGGCAAGCGGAAGTAGCAAATCGGATAATCCTGGATGGACTAAAGAAGAGGATCGAAAAGTCGAGAAATAATTGGGTAGATGAGATACTTCCCATATTATGGGCTTATAGGACTACCTGTAGAGTCACGACAGATGCAACTCCTTTCATGTTGGCATATGGGGCGGAAGCAGTAGTTCCCGTGGAGATATCACATTCTTCTCCAAGGATTCAGGCTTTTGATGAAAAAGAAAATGAGGAAGGGCAGAAGTTAGCCCTGGATTTAATCGATGAAGTACGAGATAAAGCACACGCAAAGATAGTAGAATATCAGAAAAAGGCTTCGTTCTACTACAACCTAAGGGTTAAAGAGAGGTTTTTCAAACAAGGTGACCTAGTCTTGAGAAAAATAGAGGCTTCTGGTGTCGGACAGAAAGGAAAGCTTGCCCCAAATTGGGAAGGGCCGTATAGAGTCAAGAGCGTTCAGGGTAGAGGAACCTACAAGCTGGAGACTATGGATGGTTTTGAAGTCCCGAGAACCTGGCACGCACAAAACCTGAAGGTTTACTACGTGTAAGATGGTCGAAGTACGATTCTCACTCGTCAGGATGGCGAGTAGGTTGAAAAGCACCTTGAAGCTTTGCTTGCTTAGGATTTATATGTTTTAGTTTTATTACGAAATTTATTAAGACTTGTGTAAGGGACGAATCCCAGACAATTTTATGAAATTCATAAGTTCTTCAAAGTATGTTTGTGGCCTAACAAATAAAAATCAAATGCATGGATGCAAAGCATAAAAGGTGATAAATGAGATAGATCTGATAGATGTTACAAAAGTTTGATAAATAAAGTCTCGAAAATAAAAAAAGCCACGCAGGGCTGAAAAAGCTCTAAGGAGCTGAGGTGCCCTCGGCGTCCATATCATCGTCTTCTCCGCTCTCGCTAGATGTCTCCGTCGTCTCGGAGGAGGAAGAGCTGTCATCCTCAGCAGGTCTGGAAGAAGACTCGGGAGGAGGAAGAAGTGGATCCTGAGGAACATGATCCGAGACAACTACTCGGGTACGAAACCTCTGTAGCAAAGCCTCATCGTCAGGGCAGATGTAGTCCGCCGGGTTAATATCAGGACAAGCCTCGTTCACGGTCCCAAGGGCCGTGTCCCAACCAGTCCTAAAAAACTCGGGAAAGACTGAATCATCCCTAATCCTCATGGATTGGGCAAACTCCTCTGAGTCCAGATAGTTGTCTATAGCCTTATCCTTATCCGCCCGAAGTACCACCAGCTCGGCGTTAGACTCTCCGAGTTCTTCCTCCTTGCGCTTGAGCTTCTTCTCCAGGGTAGCATACTTCTTCTGCTGCCTCCTGAGGGCATTATCGGCCTTATCAGAAGCCCGCTTCCATGATTCGGCTTGCCTCACAGCGCCTTGAAAGTAGGCGTTAGACTGAAACAAAACAATTAACAAAGTATAAGGCAAGAAAGTGCTACAAGAACGAGAAATAAGTTTAAAAAAGAGAAGGCATACCGAAGCCAGAGATTGGGCTCCCATGAGCTTAATCCTCTCAAGGTCAGGGGTGGCCACCACATCAGTAAAGTCCTTTGGAGTCACGCTATGGTAGGACCAATCCCAAGCATGCTTCGTGGAACCAACCACGGTATCCCCTCGGCGGAATCCCCAGAGAGGCTGAAAGGCGCCTGTAGCAGCAGCAGCAGGGGCAGCAGCAGTGATAGGAGCATTATGGCCCTCAGCTCCTTCAGTTGAAGCCTCCCCCATGGGCTCCTTGTGCTTTCTCAAGAAGATAGGCTCTGTCGCCTTTCCTCGGGTGTCTAGGCCTGCTAACCGAGCTTTCTTCATCCTAGCTGTTTCCTCGACCAAGGGGACATTGTCCTCGTTAATCTCCTTAGCAGCTGAAACAAAGCAAAAGACAAAATAAGTGATGTTAATAATGCGTGAAATAAAGAAAAATTGAGAAGGGAAGAGAAATACCCTGTTGAGAAACAGAGGATAGTCCCACATGAATCAGGGAAAACTCTTCTAAAAGAGTCCAGCTGCTGGTGGTGCCATCATCCTGAGTGAGCCCATTATAAATGATAGTTTCTTCAGGAGTTAAGTGAATGGATTTGAGGCTACCATCACTGACCTTCCCGAAGGAAGATCGAAAGAGCGTGCCCCAGTCGCCATTCTCCCAACGTAACCCAACGAAACTATTCCTCCAATTTGGATTATTATCAGGAATAGAGGCGCTATTAAAGATATGTTTGCTTTTGGGCCTTTGTTTGACATAAACCCAGCCACAAATATTGGAAGAACTATTGTAACATTGGAAGACTTTCCTAAAAACGGCTACAGAAAGAGGAAAGCCCTCCCTAAGACAACAAACCATAAAACATAGAATATTCCTCCAGGCGTTTGGAGGAAGCTGACACGGGTTAATTTGTAAGTCAGCCAAAAGATGAGGGATAAAAGGATGAAAAGGGAACCTAAGCCCAGCATTAAGGGCGTCGGTGTAGATGAAGAGAGTATCAGGCCTCCAGTGGCAAGTACGGTCACCACCAGAGACTGGAACTAGTCTAAAGGGAGGAGGGACGTTATAACGAGCATTTAGTTTATTGAAATCTATGTTATGCCAAGTATTACAGTGATTAAAGGAGTCGAGATGTGCAGTGGAAGGATATTCATCCCCCCTAGTGTTAATCATATCGATCAAAGACATATACGAAGAACGAATATCGATATCCTTACCTCGTTTTGAAGCCGAGGCTATCTTTGCCGCCCTCTCGGAATTCTTGTCAGCCATTAGAAAGCTAGAAAAAGCCTGAAGGAGAGGTTGGAAAACTAAAGGAGGGATTTGAGAGAGGAAAGGCTAGAAAGTTGGAGGAAGGATGAGAAGAAATTTGTTGGAAGATTGAAGAAATGAAATGAGAGGTGTGAGGAATCACACTCTCATCCCACCTCTTTATAGCCAAGAAGAAGGGGATTTGGGCCTCAAAAAAGCCCATATGGGCCCAAAAATGGAAGGATCTGGAATGTTCCAGAATATTTTAGAAAGTCTTAGAAAAGTATGGAAAAATCTGGAAAGATATGGAAGATTCCAGAATATTCTGGAAGTCAGGCTTAAGAGTTCAAGCCCAACCCAAGTTTGAACGGGCTTTGGAATTAAAGCATGATAGAGGCCCAGTCCAAGAAAGCCCAGAAAGAGGGCCCAATTAGTTGACAAATAAGGCCCAGATTTAAGAAATAAGCCCGTGAGCTAAAAGCCCAGTTAAAAAACAATGGGCCCAAAGGATAGCCCCATAAAATCCAGGCCCAAATCAAGGGCCCAATAGAGTCCAGCCCAGACGTATGACCCTAAGAAAATATATGCATTAACATGTTCTTGACCCAATTCGATCAAGGCACAAACTGTATTTTTCCTTGAATGAGTTATGGTCGAAAGGGCATCGACCAGGGCTGAGAGAAAGAATAATTCGGTCAAAATATTATTTCCTGACCGAAAGGGTCAGGATTCTGATCGAGAAAGCCATGCCTGAAACCTTGTCGACTAGAAACCAAGGGAAAATCCTGGTCGAACTAGCCCTGCCCGAATTTGCATCGACCTGGGCAACAAATGAAGGTTAATTCGGTCAAAAAACAGGACTCCTGACCGAAAGGAACAAAATTTCTGGTCGAAAATTTTCTGGTCGAAAATTGTAAAAAAAAAAAAAAAAAAAAAAAAAAAAAGGGGGTTAAGAGAAAAATCCTGGCCGAAATTCGACCAGGATTCCTGATCGAAAGCATCCTGCCCGAAAAGCTGTCGACCAGGGCAATATGGGGGTTAATTCGACCAGGATCCTGGTCGAATGGATTCCTGGTCGAAAACTGTATTAAAAAAAAAAAAAAAAAAAAAAAAAAAAAAAGTAAGAAAAATTCCTTAAATAATTTCTGAAAAATATTAATATTTTCAGAAATAAGGAATAAATCCAGGAAAATTAGGATAAATCCCAGAAATTAAGGGAAAAATCCAGAAAAAATAAGGAAATTCCTTAAATAATTTCTGAAAAATATTAATATTTTCAGAAATAAGGAATAAATCCAGGAAAATTAGGATAAATCCCAGAAATTAAGGGAAAATCCAGAAAAAATAAGGAAATTCCTTAAATAATTTCTGAAAAATATTAATATTTTCAGAAATAAGGGAAAAATCCAGAAAATTAGGATAAATCCCAGAAATTAAGGGAAAATCCAGAAAAAATAAGGAAATTCCTTAAATAATTTCTGAAAAATATTAATATTTTCAGAAATAAGGGAAAAATCCAGAAAATTAGGAAAAATCCCAGAAAATTAGGGAAAATCCCAGAAATTAAGGGAAAAATCCAGAAAAAATAAGGAAATTCCTTAAATAATTTCTGAAAAATATTAATATTTTCAGAAATAAGGAATAAATCCAGGAAAATTAGGATAAATCCCAGAAATTAAGGGAAAATCCAGAAAAAATAAGGAAATTCCTTAAATAATTTCTGAAAAATATTAATATTTTCAGAAATAAGGGAAAAATCCAGAAAATTAGGATAAATCCCAGAAATTAAGGGAAAATCCAGAAAAAATAAGGAAATTCCTTAAATAATTTCTGAAAAATATTAATATTTTCAGAAATAAGGGAAAAATCCAGAAAATTAGGAAAAATCCCAGAAAATTAGGGAAAATTCCAGAAAATTAGGGAAAAATTCCTGGAAATTAAGATAATTTCTGAATAAAAGGAAGATTCGTTGTAAATGTGTAGGTCGCTCCACACTTTACGCAAAAACGAAACCCTGTAAGGGAACGAATAGATTTAACTTCTGCGAAACCTAATCAATGTTTCCCAAAAGTTGGGGGGCAAATGATAGGGATAAATAAGTCCTGATTTTATAATTAATGGGCTGCTAGGCCCAATAATAATAAGATGTATAATATTCAGACCAGAAAGGTTAAGTCTGACGGACCAGATTAGGCCTGGTGGAATAAAAAAGGCCCAAAAAGCCCTGATTATTAATTAATTTCGTAATTAATTAATAAGGGAGAAATCCGATGTTGAAAAGAGTCCCGATGAGGATATAAGTCCTTAGAGATTAGCCTCAAGGGGACCTGAAAGGATAAGGAATCAGCTTCCTACTTCCTAGGACTCCTAAGTCTATCCTAATTCAGAGGCTTATCCACCAAGCCTCCTATACCAAGTCCAATTCAAGGACTCCCACATCTATATAAGGGGTCTCACCCCCACCCATCAGAACTACGTTTTTTTTGACTTGATCCTTGGCAATCAGCAAGGTACGTAGGCATCTTGTTAAGGCAGATTGAGTCACGAAACACAAGAGCAGTCAAATCGAGCCTCGAAGCTCACGTTCCTTAGTATTAAATACAGCAATTATATATAGTAGTTTTAATCCATAACAGTTATCCCTATAGATTTATGAAATTGCATCCGCGTCCATTCGGGGTCGTCCGGGAGTGAATCGGTGCTGAAATGAATGGAACTCGGTTTCCGAATAATCCTCGTAGGGGGTAGTACACGAGGTCTGGAGCAAAAATTGAGGCGGCCCGTTTTTTCAATTTCTTTTCATAAGTTGTCCCTATGGATTTATGAAATTGCATCCGCATCCATTCGGGGTCGTCCGGGAGTGAATCGGAGCTGAAACGAATGGAACCCGATTTCCGAATAATCCTCGTAGGGGGTAGTACACGAGGTCTAGAGCAAAAATTGAGGCAGCCCGTTTTTTCGATTTCTTTTCATAAGTTATCCCTATAGATTTATGAAATTGCATCCGCGTCCATTCGGGGTCGTCCGGGAGTGAATCGGTGCTGAAATGAATGGAACTCGGTTTCCGAATAATCCTCGTAGGGGGTAGTACACGAGGTCTGGAGCAAAAATTGAGGCGGCCCGTTTTTTCAATTTCTTTTCATAAGTTGTCCCTATGGATTTATGAAATTGCATCCGCGTCCATTCGGGGTCGTCCGGGAGTGAATCGGAGCTGAAACGAATGGAACCCGATTTCCGAATAATCCTCGTAGGGGGTAGTACACGAGGTCTAGAGCAAAAATTGAGGCAGCCCGTTTTTTCGATTTCTTTTCATAAGTTATCCCTATAGATTTATGAAATTGCATCCGCGTCCATTCGGGGTCGTCCGGGAGTGAATCGGTGCTGAAATGAATGGAACTCGGTTTCCGAATAATCCTCGTAGGGGGAAGTACACGAGGTCTGGAGCAAAAATTGAGGCGGCCCGTTTTTTCAATTTCTTTTCATAAGTTGTCCCTATGGATTTATGAAATTGCATCCGCGTCCATTCGGGGTCGTCCGGGAGTGAATCGGAGCTGAAACGAATGGAACCCGGTTTCCGAATAATCCTCGTAGGGGGTAGTACACGAGGTCTGGAGCAAAAATTGAGGCAGCCCGTTTTTTCGATTTCTTTTCATAAGTTGTCCCTATGGATTTATGAAATTGCATCCGCGTCCATTCGGGGTCGTCCGGGAGTGAATCGGTGCTGAAATGAATGGAACTCGGTTTCCGAATAATCCTCGTAGGGGGTAGTACACGAGGTCTGGAGCAAAAATTGAGGCGGCCCGTTTTTTTCAATTTCTTTTCATAAGTTGTCCCTATGGATTTATGAAATTGCATCCGCGTCCATTCGGGGTCGTCCGGGAGTGAATCGGAGCTGAAACGAATGGAACTCGGTTTCCGAATAATCCTCGTAGGGGGTAGTACACGAGGTCTGGAGCAAAAATTGAGGCGGCCAGTTTTTTCGATTTCTTTTCATAAGTTGTCCCTGTGGATTTATGAAATTGCATCCGCGTCCATTCGGGGTCGTCCGGGAGTGAATTGGAGCTGAAACAAATGGAACACGGTTTCCGAATAATCCTCGTAGGGGGTAGTACACGAGGTCTGGAGCAAAAATTGAGGCAGCCCGTTTTTTCGATTTCTTTTCATAATTTGTCCCTATGGATTTATGAAATTGCATCCGCGTCCATTCTGGTTCGTCCGGGAGTGAATCGGTGCTGAAACGAATGGAACCCGGTTTCCGAATAATCCTCGTAGGGGGTAGTACACGAGGTCTGGAGCAAAAATAGAAGCAACCCGTTTTTTCGATTTCTTTTCATAAGTTGTCCCTATAGATTTATGTAATTGCATCCGCGTCCATTCGGGGTCTTCCGGGAGTGAATCGGAGCTGAAATGAATGGAACCCGGTTTCCGAATAATCCTCGTAGGGGGTAGTACACGAGGTCTGGAGCAAAAATTGAGGTAGCCCGTTTTTTCGATTTCTTTTCATAAGTTGACCCTATGGATTTATGAAATTGCATCCGCATCCATTCGGGGTCGTCCGGGAGTGAATCGGAGCTGAAACGAATGGAACCCGATTTCCGAATAATCCTCGTAGGGGGTAGTACACGAGGTCTAGAGCAAAAATTGAGGCAGCCCGTTTTTTCGATTTCTTTTCATAAGTTATCCCTATAGATTTATGAAATTGCATCCGCGTCCATTCGGGGTCGTCCGGGAGTGAATCGGTGCTGAAATGAATGGAACTCGGTTTCCGAATAATCCTCGTAGGGGGTAGTACACGAGGTCTGGAGCAAAAATTGAGGCGGCCCGTTTTTTCAATTTCTTTTCATAAGTTGTCCCTATGGATTTATGAAATTGCATCCGCATCCATTCGGGGTCGTCCGGGAGTGAATCGGAGCTGAAACGAATGGAACCCGATTTCCGAATAATCCTCGTAGGGGGTAGTACACGAGGTCTAGAGCAAAAATTGAGGCAGCCCGTTTTTTCGATTTCTTTTCATAAGTTATCCCTATAGATTTATGAAATTGCATCCGCGTCCATTCGGGGTCGTCCGGGAGTGAATCGGTGCTGAAATGAATGGAACTCGGTTTCCGAATAATCCTCGTAGGGGGTAGTACACGAGGTCTGGAGCAAAAATTGAAGCGGCCCTTTTTTTTATTTCTTTTCATAAGTTGTCCCTATGGATTTATGAAATTGCATCCGCATCCATTCGGGGTCGTCCGGGAGTGAATCGGAGCTGAAACGAATGGAACCCGGTTTCCGAATAATCCTCGTAGGGGGTAGTACACGAGGTCTAGAGCAAAAATTGAGGCAGCCCGTTTTTTCGATTTCTTTTCATAAGTTATCCCTATAGATTTATGAAATTGCATCCGCGTCCATTCGGGGTCGTCCGGGAGTGAATCGGTGCTGAAATGAATGGAACTCGGTTTCCGAATAATCCTCGTAGGGGGTAGTACACGAGGTCTGGAGCAAAAATTGAGGCGGCCCGTTTTTTCAATTTCTTTTCATAAGTTGTCCCTATGGATTTATGAAATTGCATCCGCGTCCATTCGGGGTCGTCCGGGAGTGAATCGGAGCTGAAACGAATGGAACCCGGTTTCCGAATAATCCTCGTAGGGGGTAGTACACGAGGTCTGGAGCAAAAATTGAGGCAGCCCGTTTTTTCGATTTCTTTTCATAAGTTGTCCCTATGGATTTATGAAATTGCATCCGCGTCCATTCGGGGTCGTCCGGGAGTGAATCGGTGCTGAAATGAATGGAACTCGGTTTCCGAATAATCCTCGTAGGGGGTAGTACACGAGGTCTGGAGCAAAAATTGAGGCGGCCCGTTTTTTCAATTTCTTTTCATAAGTTGTCCCTATGGATTTATGAAATTGCATCCGCGTCCATTCGGGGTCGTCCGGGAGTGAATCGGAGCTGAAACGAATGGAACTCGGTTTCCGAATAATCCTCGTAGGGGGTAGTACACGAGGTCTGGAGCAAAAATTGAGGCGGCCAGTTTTTTCGATTTCTTTTCATAAGTTGTCCCTGTGGATTTATGAAATTGCATCCGCGTCCATTCGGGGTCGTCCGGGAGTGAATTGGAGCTGAAACAAATGGAACACGGTTTCCGAATAATCCTCGTAGGGGGTAGTACACGAGGTCTGGAGCAAAAATTGAGGCAGCCCGTTTTTTCGATTTCTTTTCATAATTTGTCCCTATGGATTTATGAAATTGCATCCGCGTCCATTCTGGTTCGTCCGGGAGTGAATCGGTGCTGAAACGAATGGAACCCGGTTTCCGAATAATCCTCGTAGGGGGTAGTACACGAGGTCTGGAGCAAAAATAGAAGCACCCGTTTTTCGATTTCTTTTCATAAGTTGTCCCTATAGATTTATGTAATTGCATCCGCGTCCATTCGGGGTCTTCCGGGAGTGAATCGGAGCTGAAATGAATGGAACCCGGTTTCCGAATAATCCTCGTAGGGGTAGTACACGAGGTCTGGAGCAAAAATTGAGGTAGCCCGTTTTTTCGATTTCTTTTCATAAGTTGTCC
>NW_027420438.1:0-58163 GCF_009905375.1 Apium graveolens
AGAAATTGACAGCTTCCACTAGTGCTCTTCCTGTCAACCCTACATCCAGCAAAATCTGCATCTGTGTAGCCAACAGCTTCAAAACCAGTTCCCTTACGATACCACAATCCCAAGTTTGGAGTCCCTTCAAGTATCTGAAAATCCTCTTACAACCATCAAATGTGATTCTTTTGGATTAACTTGAAATCTTGCACATAGGCATATTGCAAACATGATGTCTGGTCTACTTGTAGTTAAGTAAAGCAATGATCCAATCATTCCTCTATAGCTTGAAATATCTACACTATTTCCTTTTCTATTTTCATCCAACTTTATTGCTGTAGATATAGGTGTAGAAGCAGGTTAACAATCAACTATACCAAACTTTTTCAATAAGTCCTTGACATACTTAGTTTGGCTGATGAAGATTCCATCACTTCTTTGACTGACTTGTAGTCCAAGAAAGTAACATAATTCACCCATCATACTCATTTCATATTCACTCTGCATAAGCTTAGAAAATCTTGGCAAAGCTTTTCATTTGTAGAACCAAAGATGATATCATCCACATAGATCTGAACTAGGATCATATCTTCACCATGTTTCTTGAAGAAGAGAGTCTTGTCTGTAGTACCTCAAGTAAAACCATGTTTCAGTAGGGTTTCTGATAATATACATACCAGGCTCTAGGTGCCTGCTTTAGTCCATATAGAGCCTTGAGTAATTTGTACACAAAATTTAGAAATTCTAGATCTTCAAAGCCAGGTGGCTGTTGCACATAAACTTCTTCTTCTAACTCATCATTTAGGAAGGTACTCTAGACATCCATTTGATATACTTTAAAATTTGAATGTGCAGCAATAATAGAAAAATCCTTATTGCTTCAAGTCTTGGAACCGGAGCAAAAGTTTCATCATAATCAATTCTTCTTTTTGTGAGTAGCCTTTTACAACCAACCTTGCCTTGTTTCTGGTAACTATACCATTTTCATCCATCTTGTTCCTGAACACCCATTTTGTTCCAATAATGCTTCTATTTTTTGGTGCAGGAACTAACTCCCAAACTTTGTTTCTTTCAAACTGATTAAGCTCCTCTTGCATTGCAGATATCCAATCAGGATCCATAAGAGCTTCTTCAATTTTCTTGTTCTATTTGAGATAGAAAGCATGCATGTAGGCACTCATTATCAGTTGCACTTCTAATCCTCACACCAGTAGTAGGATCACCAATAATTGCTTCTCTAGTGTGACTCATATCCCACTTCCTTGTATGCATTTGTTGACTTGTGCCTTCATCATTTTTTCATTATTGGTATGACTGCTAGATCCTTCTTCTCCTTCTCCCCCCGAGTTTGTGCTATCAAATTCAGGTGTTTGAGATGAGCTTCCATTCCCATGATTTTCCTATTCAGTAATCTCTTCATTCAACATTTGTTGTGCATTGACTTCATCTTCACCATCAGAATCATTATCAATATTGAGGTTTTCAAAATCAAGGGCTTCAACTTCATTTCATCAAGGCATTCCAAGCCTGGACATGAAGATGCTTTATAGTTGGCTTTCTCTTAGACAAGATTGAGTATGGTGATTTTCCATGAGCCTTGTTAATGAGATCTCTGTTTTGAGTGTAGCATACAGTGTTAACAGCCTCTTCCCAGAAACTTGTTGGCAACCTGGCATCTTGCAGAATTATTCTAGCAGCTTCAACTAATATTCTATTCTTCCTTTCTACTACTCGATTTTGTAGAGGTGTTCTAGCTGCTGAGAATTCTTGAACAATGCCTTTGTTTTTGCAGAATTCATTCAATATTGCATTCCTGAATTCAGTTCCATTGTTACTTCTCAATCTTTTTACACAATTGTGATCTTCAACCTATTTTTTTTATCTTTTTGATGTGCTCAATTATGATGTGTGGAGTCTTATATTTAGAGTGCATGAACTCTACCCAAGTGTATCTTGACAAATCATCCACCATCACAAGTGCATATTTGTTTCTTGAAATTGATAAGACATTTAATGGTCCAAACAAATCCATGTGAATAAGTTGCAATGGTGTACTTATAGAATTCACATTTTTTGACTTGTGACTTGATCTTTTCATTTTTCCTTTCTGACAAGCTTCAAAAACTTCAACTTGAGCAAACTCCAGATTAGGCATATCTCTTACTAACTCCTCTTTGACTAATGTGTTAATTGCCTTGAAATTCAAGTGAGACAACTTTTTTATGCCATATCTTGCTTTGTTCTTCTGATGCCTTGGTGTAGAAGCAACAAATACCATCCTTATTTGTTGAGTCCAAGTCTGCAACTTCCTTTTATTGCTCCTTTCATAGCAACTTTACCAGTTTTCTTGCTGATAAACATGCATTCTTCTTTGTTGAATAAAACTTAAAAACCTTTGTCTGCAAATTGACTAACACTGAGAAGATTCACTTCAAGACCAGCCACCAGTGCTACATCATCAATGACAACATTTCCAGAAACAATCTTGCCATATCCCATTGTGAATCCTTTGCTGTTGTCTCCAAATGTCACCAAAGGGTTAGCCTTCTCCTCAATCTGTGATAGCAGAGCCTTATCGCCTGTCATATATCCGGAACACCCACTGTCTATGATCCATATGACCTTATTTATTTTCCCGCACACAATGAGTTTTAAGTGTGTTTAGCAACCCAAACGGTGTTGGGTACTTTCTTCTTGTTAACTAATTTAGCAGAGGTAGAATGAGTTATTTCAGATAAAATAGATTCAATGACTGTTGTGCATTTTCCCTATTTGATGTAGACCCAATTTTTGTTTCTTTAAGGTCTACTATCAATTTATGACAACTCTTCATCACTTTCAAGTTGCAAGGGATGCAATCAAACTTATCACAGAATGAGTAGGGATCATTTGCATCTGCTTCATTGTATTTGCAGGCTCCTTTAGCTGGCTTGGTAACAATCTTTTTACAAAGGTGAGTTAGGTGATTCGCAGAGCCACATTTTTCACATTTCTTTCTTGGAGTCTACAACATAAACAAAATTATTTATTTTATTTATCCCTATTTTCCCATTTCTATTTTTCTTTTTCTTTCTTGCATATTCAGTTTTGGTTTCTTTGACAACTGTCTTGGAACCTTGATTATTCATGAGCTTCTCTTCAGCTTTGAAAGATTGAGTTGCTTGAGTATCTTTCTTCTCATTGTCTTCATCAACAATTTCTTGCTTGATAATTAACTCTTCTTCACTGAAGTTGACCTCACATGCCTTGAACATAGGTGAATCAACCTTTTCAGGATTGTTGGAACATTTCATTTTCTGTTGCTTTCCCTTTGTCACCTATATTTTTCTTCTTGCTGTTCAAGGCATCATAATCAAGATCAATAACAATATTTGCACATGGATTGTTTTTCTCATGGTATTTTCCAACCAACTCAGATGCATGCTTGAAGGACTTCAACTTCACCTCATTCTTTTCCAGCTTCTCCCTTAGCAATGCTTCAATTTCACTTGCACACTTGAGCTTGTTCTTCATATATGCATTTTCTTGTCTTACAGTTTCAAGCTCCACCAACAATAATTCAGCTTCTTGTTTCTCATTTTCAAGCTTCTCATTTATCTTTGTTAGTCTGCTAACTTTTTCATTAGCAGCAACCATACTTGTATGTATGTGAAACATTTCTGTGCTCATCTTCTCTACAGTTTCCTTATATTGACTCACATTTAAATCAATGGTAGTGAGATTTGGTACCTGTGATTTTGATGAAGATGACTCTCCTTGCTCCAAGGCCATTAGTGCTAATTTCCAACTTCCTCATCTTCATCATTATCAGAATCATCCCAACTTTTCCCCCTGTAATATAAGCTTGGTTTGTTGTTTCTTCAGAACAGTTTCATATTTTGCTTCCAGTTGAAGATAAGCTTTATCTTTCTTGGCTTTCTTGGGTTTCCTGCATTCTGTAGCAAAATGGTCTAGTTCATCACAATTGAAGCAGCTTATCTTTGATCTGTCAACATATCCAGTTTTGTAACCATTTTTGCTATCAGATGTGTACTTCCCTTTTCCTTTCTAGCTGTTGTCTTTGTTGAAAGACTGTCCTTTACCCTCGAAGAATCTTGGTTTCTTTACTCTAATGTTAGAGAACTTTCTTTCCAGATAGGCCATTGACTGATCAAGCTCATCAAGTTCATCCAAGGTGTAGAACTCATCTTCTTCCAATTCCAGAATGACTTGTTCTTGTGAATCATTTGTTCTTTGCTCACTTGTTGAGGCAACTGGAGTTTGGGATCTTGGCTCATCATTAGGGGTCTGGATTTCATTGACAATTAGAGCACTTGAACCATCTACAACATGCCCTTGGCCAGTTCTTAATAATTTTCTTTGAATCATTTTTAATTCATAAGTTCTTAAGATTTCATAAACAACTTCCAGTGTTATCCTGCTTAGATCTCTCCCTTCTCTGATTGCTGAGATTTTTTGTTTCAAATGATCAGGGAGTGTAAGCAAAAATTTTAGATTCACTTCTTCAGCTTCATAGTATTTGTCATGGAGCTGCAAGTCATTTATCAACTTATTGAATCTTTCAAATACATCAGTGATGCTTTCTTTTGGCTTGGCCACGAAACCCTCATATTGTGAAATAATGATCCTTCTTTGATTAGATCTAACTTCCACAGTTCCCTCACAGAGTATTTCAATCTTTTCCCATATTTGCTTGGCAGTGTCACAGTTGACAATGTTGTTGTACATTACATTGTCAAGTGACTCTATCAATATTAGTTGTAAGCCACTATCTAGGGAAACTTTCTCTTTTTCAGGCTTAGTGTACTCAGAAGGGTCTTTTGGAGCATAATGAGCTAGAATGACCATATCACCATCTGTTGATTCTTCAACTCTAACCATAAGAGTGAAGGGCCCATTTTTGAGAATCTGAATATAGAGTGGATTGGCCATCCTGATAAATAACAACATTTTCTTTTTCCAAAGAGTGTAGTTAGCTTTGTCAAAGGTAGGAATATTGATGCTACTGATTTTCTGTGTATTCATTCTTCCAAGATCTTGAATCTGTTTTTTCAGGGTTTGCTCTGATACCACTTGTTAGGTAATGAATTACACACATTGGGGGGGGGTGAATGTGTTTTTGTGTTTTTATGCTTTTCTTGAACTATTTATGTTGTGAGCAAAGTAAATCAAATCTTGTAGTGAAATGTGTTAATGCAGAAATTAAACATGCAATAATAAAGAACACAGATCTTTCAAAACTAACTTAATCTTATATTAAAATTAAGAATGTTTTGCTACAAATTTATAGGCTCTTTGTTGGTAAAGAGCTTAGCTTCTTTCTTGAGAGTATACAAGAGTTCCTGATCTAAATTGTTACATCTTACAAAGGACCAGTGTTGACTTTATAACTCAGTTAACTTCTGGTTTACACAGTGTATAATAAGACATGCTTTTACTTTAGTAAACTGTCACTTATCATTTCCATTTTAGGAAAAGTATATCTTCCATTTCTGGCTAAACATATCTTTGCACACTGTGTTAACTTTGATCTTCCTTTGTCAGTTAATCTTCACCCTTGATCTTGCACACTCTTCAAGTTGCTTTTTGTAGACTTATCAATCCAGCTGGTTGGATTGTTTGTTGATTGTTAATCTTGGATATTGAACTGGTCTGCAAATTGTACTTTGAGATTTTACCTCGAGATCTCCAGTTTGGTCTATAGAGAACTTGACATCTCGATAAGTAAATTGGCTTATCGAGATCTCTAGTACTTCATAGTAAATTTGACTTGTAGAGGTCTCTGAGTTCTCTATAAGAGAATTTGGCTTGTCGAGATCTCTAGTCTTCATATTTTCACTTTGACTTATCGATTTCTCTGAGTTCTCTAGTGGCTTATTGACTTGTCGATAACTCAGAGTTCTCTAGTAAAGTTTGACTTATCTATAACTCAGAGTTCTCTAGTGAGTTTTAACTTATCGATATCTCTGAGTTCTCTAGTGGAATTTGACTTATCGATAACTCAGAGTTCTCTAATGAATGTTGACTTGTCGATAACTCTGAGTTCTCTAGTGAAGAAATGACTTGTCGATATCTCCAATCTTTATGTCTTCAACTTGGCTTACCGATATCTCTGAGTTCTCTAGTAGCTTTCCTGAGTTCTCTATAAGTCATTCTGGATTTCTCGAATGACTTCTCTATAACACTAAACCTGTGACTTGTAGAGATCTTGACTTAGAACATTTTTCCCAAAATAGATTTATTCAACTCCAAGCTTCATCATAATTCTTCTGAGGCATGATCTTCTTGATCTTCTTCCAGAGATAATTCTTAGGATTGATACTGTTTAAAAGAAAAAGACTCTAGTATGCTCTTTGACCTTTTTACAAACTTTAATGTTACAATACAAAATGCAAACTAAGATTACAATACAACTTACTTAGGGTTGTCAATTTGACTTAGTCTTGTTAAAGTACAGACATATCTTACACAACAATGTCCTTCTTTCACAGGGAATCATATCCATAATCATGTCATTCAGCTCATGGACCATTTCAATTTTTGGTGTCAAGTAAGTATATAGGATCCTTGTAGTTTTTGTAAAAGGGAGGGGTAAATAGATTTGACTGTTGATTATATTGGATCTACACACGGGTCACCGCATAAATCTGTTGGTATTTTGACCAATTCATTATCAACATCATCATAGACCGGTCCGTTTCCTACTTGTAACAACCATTTGTCAAAGGTAGTTATTCTGTCTGCATCCGACTTACTTAGACTGTCATTATGGAGCCTCATGTATCAACAGTATCAACTCTTTTGCCCTTTTGAAATGACATGTAATATTTAACAAAAATCACCCACATACTATTGTTAGCCCACCAAATGGTTTTTCAATACTATTCTCATATTTGGTTCTTAGAATATCCCACAAGGTCCTATCCAAAGCTTCTAAACATAATTTATTCGCCATGGGCGCTTCATTCCAAATGATCAAAGAGGTCTTTAATAGATGTTTGGCTAATTCCCTCCATATCGGATTTCATAAGTTAACTCTACCATGACATCAATTGAGATATAAAACCGTGAATGCATTGTCCTTCCATTGAGCATCAATGTTGTAATGCCTGCGGTTGCAATTGGCAATACTATTTTCGGTCTCGATCTAAGGTTTGAAATAATTATATTCCATATGAAGGTTTTACCAATACCACCGTGTATGCTGATGAAAAGTAAATTATAACGACTCATATATTTTCTATTATTTTTATTATTTTAAAGTGTAATAGTTGAATAAATAATTAAATAAAATACGTGTATTGGTGTTGGCAGCAGTGTGTTGTTTTATTATTTATTTATTGTGATTTATTGGTATATAGGTTGAATTGTGTGATTTATTATTGAGTTATACGGTTTTGTCTCGCTTTTAAAAGTGGTCTTATTGCAGTTTTAAATCCATGAATATTTGGATTATCTCTAAAATTAGTTTTATTATTTTATAATTTTAGTAATTATTTTTAGGATTTTATAAAATTGAGAAAATAATATTTCATTAACTATTTATCCTTAAATGATTTTCTGATTGTGTTTATTTGTAAAATCCATATTTAATTCCAGGATTCTTCAAAAATCACGAAACTCATATTTATTATGTTAACAATATTCTGAGAATTTTAAAATTATTTTGGAAATTTTCGGGATTAATTTCACCCGCACGTTGATTCGTTTAATTGTTAAAAGCGGGTATAAATTGCCTTTAAAAATTTGTTTTAAAATTTCGAAATTTACGTTTTAATAAACTTCAGGATATTTGTAGCATTTTAAGACTATTATTGAGATTTATCGAATTTGTTTTAAAGGTGACTCGGTTCGTTAATATCAAAATCTGGGATAAATATTCGGTCCTCAGGTATTCAAGGACACGTGTTAACTTCTTATAAACAGAAATTAACACGTATCCATTTTTTTCAGGACACGTGTTAGCTGCGATTTGTTTCCCCTTTTTTTCTCATCGATTGCAACTGCAATCTCTTGTTTCTCTCTCACGATTATCTCTGTTCTTCCTTTCTTTTTCTTCCTTTCCTCCATTTTCTTCTCCTGGTCGCTGCTGTCTTCCCGTTCTTCGACTTTTTGGCCGATTTTCCGGTAATTGCCATTTATTCCTGGTGATTCTGGTTCGGTACATATATATATGTATGTATATGTGCGTATTTATGTGTGATTATGGTGTGTCACATGTGAATATGTGTGTGTGTGTTGTTGGTTGCGTGTGTGCCTTGGTTCTGTGCTTCCGGTTATGTGCCGCCCTGTTTCTTCCTTTTTTGATTTGCGCGTGTGGCGCATGGCTGTTGGATTTTTAATATTATTTTGTTAAATTCTGCAGGAAATATTTATTCGAGTAATATTCATGAGATAAAATATAATTTTGTGCGGAAAAAACATTTCGATTAATCAGTGAAATTTGGGTTGGAATCTGAATTATGGGGTGCCCCGAAAATTTTGCCGCCGTCCGCGATGAATTTTTTTACGAGCGGATGGTGGATGGTGATGAATTTATTCTGAGTCCTAATTTTATAAAATAAATAAAATGAGTCGTATAATTAATTTTGTGTATGAATGATTGTGGAATTGTGAAAATTGGATTGTGATTTGTTGGAATTGACGTCGATTATGTTTCGACGGGCATGCTTATAAATAGAGGAGTCGCTGCCAATTTTTTTTCAAAAATCTATTTTTAATACGAGAAATGTACTTTAGTATATAAAACGTGTTACCCTTATTTGAATATGAAGTACGTGGTTATGTGTATAATTATTATACGAGTTGGGTTATCGAATTGGGTTATTAGGATTCGAGAATATCAAGCATGTCGGTATAACTGATTAGGGTGTTCTATTATTGTAGATCCCACTCGAGTTTCACAAGGACCGAAGTCAGCGTAAAAGCTACTTAAGGTTTCCGAAAGCATTGCAAGGCCAATACCCTGACCATTCTTTTATGGTTCAGTTCGTATGAATAAACTGTTGTTTTATTCTCGTAAAGGAATATAAACGTTTTAACTTACGTATCCCATGTAGTTATAAATCATTGTTTTAAACTTGTTTTTGGGAAAAGTAACTTCGAAAGGTACCTATCTCGAGTGACAATGATTTGTGAACTAGATTTTACGTGTGTTGTTAAAACGAATGATTTTGAAATGAGATAGGTACAAGTGTTTTGAAAACCGGATAAAACGATCAGATATGGGATACATAGGGGCCAGAGTAGGCCTATTGAGTGGCGTAAGAGGATAATTCGGTTGCGCGCAATTCATAACCGATTAGTCCAGCAGGTCAGAGACCTAGCTAGTCTCTGAGTTCCGGAACAGGTATATGAGATGGTAGTTAGAGCCGTCTGGGTGGATAGCCTAATCAGTTGTCTTCACATATCCGTTAAATATCTGATTTGGCATTGTGATTCCGGTAAGGGTATAAGTAATTGATACGTTTGTTTTGTTAAAATCATGCTAGTCAGTGATATCCAGTTATCTCAGCTTTTCTTTATATACTGTTGTTTGAAATGATTTTTCGATTTCGGATTTCATGTTGATTATAGTTCTGTTCCTATAACTGTTTACATTACTGTTTCTATCTTGATATTCATATGTAGTACTGTTGAGCAAGTATGCTCACCCTTGCAACCTGTTATATATCGTATGTTACGACCGACATTTTATGTAATATTATCTGTGGATTTTGTGTGATATTAAAGCCGTAAGTGAATATACTTAATGGTTGTACCTTGTGTGAATGAAAAATTTCTGCATTTTAAATTTGCTTTATGTAGTATGATTTTTCAAAGCAAGAGTTTATTTATTTCCTTTATTTTTGATTTATAAGGAATATTCTAAACCTTGGAGAAAATTTCTTTTAAAAGTTATTTTGTTCACAAATTTCAAAAGTGATTTTATAAAATTTCTAAAAATCCAAGTTATTTTATGGTATAAATTTTATAATTTTTGAACTTGTATTTTATTTTATAAAAATAAATCTTTACAAATTTTATTTGTTATAATTATCAAATTACATAAGAGACCTTGCATGCAAATCACCCTTCTATTCTCTCAAAGGGCAAATAAGACTTTTCCAACCCCACTAACTCATTTGATTATTACCAAATTACTACATTAGCCTTGCATGCAAAATGGCCTAACTTTAGCTAAAGGACATTTTTGTAAGTTCTCACTTTCACTCATTATTTGTCAACCAAAAAGCATAAAACAAAAAATCAAAGTGGGAGAAGTCATTCCACTCATTCCACACTCCAACACACCACAAATTTTCTCTCCTCCCCTCCCACCATTGCTCTCGGCCGAAGGCCTATTTCCCCACCCCTTCCATTTTTCAATTCATTCTTCATCTTCCCAAGTGTAAATCTTCTACCTACACATCTTATACTTTCCAAGAGTTTTGTGACTTGGAAGTTGAAGTTCCATGGATGCATGTGTAGTTCTTATGTGATCTCCAAAGAGAAACTCTTGATTCTTGTGAATTCAAGAGCTCTCTATGAGATATTATATATGTATGCTAACTAAGTGTTTTTTGGAGATATCATGCTTTAAAATCCTTTGCATGCTACTGAAATTCAATTATATATTTATGTTTAGCCATGCATGCTAGTTTTAAGACATTAAAATGATGATCAACCATGTTTTGCATGCTACTCTTTTCGAAATCATGTTGTTATATTTAAAAATCTATAAATTCGAAATATGTGTGCTTAAAATAGATTGTTTCTATGATAAATTTCTTATTAATAGTTAAAAGAAGTTATATTTCATGATTATTAAGGATGAGTAATAGGTACAAGTCGATTTTGCAAGCATTTAAAACTTTATGCCTAGCCGAAATCTTGTTATGTGTTTTCCATGAGTTGCATGTCATATTTTTAGTTGCATGTTGTTAATTTTTGGGCATGGATGATCTCCCTTTCTGGTGAGGTACTATTTTAGGACATTAAGACACTAGGTTTGCTTTGGAAAGAGTTGGATGCTTGGTTATTAAGTGGGAGTTAAGGTGGAAAGGGATTAGTTAGTGTTTGCACTTTTCCAGATTTGATGCACTAGTTTATGGGGAAGTTTTGAATGAGCATTTATTGTGCACTTTGAGGCCCAAACCACCAGAAGCTAGAACTAGGAGTATATAAAAGGTTTTAGGTATTTTTTTGAGGTTTTTAAGTCGTTTGGTTAGGTGCACAAGTGAAATAACAAAATCTGTCCAGCAGGGGACAATTTTGTTGCAACTTAGAAATAGGAAGTTTTGACCATATCATGGGTAGGCCCTCATTAGGCCCATGGACTTTAAGCTTAGGCCCAAGGAGGCCCAAGCTAGGCCCTTGAGCCACATCAAGTTTGGGAGATGCGTTATGGTCAGAAGAGTTAGTGTAAAGTTTTGGAGGTAAACTTGTAGTTTAAGAGTGTCTAATGCACTCAAGAAACCATAGATGTCATTCTGAAATTTACTCCAGTGAGCACTTTACTTATCACATAGTTTTAGAGCACTTAGGAGTGAGATCTAGGTTGACCATTATGGTTGCAAGATAGTATAAAGCCAGTAGAGTAAAAGGCCCAAGTGAGGGTCAATAGGTTTTGGATAGTTAAGTAAAGGCACATGAGTAAGGAAGCCAAAATTTGGAACTTTGTCTAGTTTAGCGACCAAGTGACTTAATTGGGGATCGAGATCATCCAAGCCTAGTGTTGCATTATGGTGTATGTGATATTATTTGGTATTAAAATATGATATGTGAGTATATGTGGCTATGTGTACAATTATATTATAAGGTGAATATAAATTGCGTGCATATAGGCCTAAGTGCCATTTGTGTTGTAAATAGGTTGAGTTGGTGAGAGTATAATATAATGAGGTTATTATTAATTGTGTAGGATCTCGAGACGAGGGTAAACTTGCCATAAAGGTCGAGTGAAGCTTCCAGTTGCTCCTACCAGCCAGACCAGACCAGCCTTTCTCAAGGCAAGTGATTCAACCTGTCTTGTATTACTGCAAATGTGTAACAATTAGTTCATATATATGATGCGCGTATCCGAGTATTTGATATACTTGAACCAAGCGATTCTTAATCTATCTTGAATTATATAGAAATGCCATGAACCCCAAGTATATTGCAAGTAGATCAAAAGTTGTATCATGCAAGTATATCAAGTAATTGGAATGCCATGATAAAATAAAGAGTTGTTATAATACTTGATTGATCCTCTTGATTAACATGCTATGATTCCTAAATATTGACATCTCACCCTGATGCTTGAACCCCTATAGAAACTTTACCTTGATACCTAAAAGCCATCAAAGTTGTCCATAATTGATTGATACCCCTCTTTCTTACCCTAAAGTTTGACAATCCTGATATACCTTGAGCTAAAGATCATTTCTTCATACCTAACACCCTTAGTATTCATGAAGCTTATCTTCTTGATGTTCTAGCACTTGTACCTTGTCGAAAACCATTGCTTTAAGCCTAGTTTGGCATTACTCTTTCATATCCAATAGCCTTGCTAAATTTCCTTGTCAAGTTCTTGTATATGGAAACCTTTCAGTTACCCTAATAGAGTAAAGTCTAGTGGATCATGGCCTTGAGATTTGTGACATATTTCCAGTGTTTCAAGTTGATCTATAATCCCTTGATAAAAATGTTTACTACTTAAGAGATTTTGTTATAAATCGGCATCAGTTTTTGAAATGATTAAAATGTGGATTTTCAGTCCCAAAGGGGGATAAATGTTTTCTTTGAATAGTGGATCTGGACTGAGACGCGAGTCCTTTCCACACTTATATTGTAGGCTTAAAAGTTGCCTAGGGATCCCATTAATGTTTTAGAACCCAGCGAGGTTCGGGATTACTTCGCGGCTGATCACCGGCTGTAATCCGTAGCGTCATAAAATGATTTTGATTAAGATATGATTTTGAAAATGTTTTGATACAAGCAAATGATGCCATCACCCAAAGTTTTATCTCTTGTATTATTGGTTATGTCTTCACATTGTCATTCTTTATATATATATCTCGATTTATGTTTTGTATCGTATGTTAGCACTTGTTGAGCATTTGGCTCACTCCTTGCTTTACCCTGATATTACAGCTAGGCTATGGTTAGATTCAAGCAGACAGCACGTAAGACCTGTGACGCTGATGCGTATGTCCGAGCTCAGGTAGAATAAGAGATAGTTTTGTGTGAGGACTCGATATTGAAATCAGTTGTAATAGATGGTAGTGTTGGACTGTTCCAAACCCTAAACTGTAAGATCTTGGATTCGGTTATGTTTACTTTCTTCTAAATATTGTAATAGTTATATTTATTTTGTTTGTTAAGTTAGGGGTGTGACAGGTTTTGGTATAAGAGCTACGGTTTAGAGTCCCTGGACAGCCCAAATAGGTTATAGGATATATGTATAGGTTATAGATAATATGCGAGAGAGTAGGTTAAGTAAATTTTTATTAATACTCCTCTTATTGGTTTGTCAGCAAAGGGCGCATTCCTCGACACCCTCTAGGTCAGACGACACTATTGCTTTCTCCGTGTATGCTGAGTTGAGGAGCGAGTTTGACATGCTTCAGGGCAAGTACGACCGACTGATAGACCGACTGAAGAACGTGTACCCGGACAGCCGAAACTATGAAGGGAAGCCAAGGAGCAGATGACTGCGAGACTTGAGACTTTGGTTCAGTACGTCAACACTAAGCTTGAGGAGATGCCATCGCACCGAGCACCAGCCAGTATGTCATCCAGATGGTGGCAGATGAGCTCCAGAGCATTGTGAAGACGCTTCGAGAGGAGAAGACTACCAAGCCCCGTTCTGATGGAGTGGAGCCTTAGTTCTTTCCATTATTTACCTTTCATGTTTGTACTATCAGACTTCGTAGAATTCCCAGTTGTTTCCTTTAAATAAGCATGTTGTTCCTAGAATCAGACTTTGCCTAATCCTGTATTGTGACCTTTAAATTTCAATATTATGCACTATCGTTCCATTTGCTCTCAACTGTTATTTTACGTTTATATGCATCACCATATCTGTTTAATTTGAAACTTGACCTCATATGTAAATAAGAATGCCATGCGATACCCTCGAATTATTTCATCATTCATCTGTTTTGACATAACTCTTATTTCAGGATCATGCCTCCCAAAAAGAAGAACCCAACAACCACATCTACCACAGACCCAAATATTCTTCGATTACTGGAAACTTTGCAACAAACCAATGCTATAGCTCAACAACAACTAACTCTTCAACAACGAATTGAAAACCAAGATAACCGTGAACCACACCAACCACCGAACCACCAGTACCACCTCGACAAGTTGTCACTTTCAAGGCTTTTCAGAATGTGAATCCACCTGCATTTCATGATACCACTGATCCAGTAATAGCTAACACATGGATTAAGGAAATGGAAAGGCTTTTGAGTTGGTACAGTTAGGGACGATCAGAAGACGCCATATGCTACTTACTTCCTGAAGGGCGAAGTCATCTATTGGTGGGAATCAGTAAAAGCTATGGAAGCAACTCAGCAAGTTTCTTGGGAGAGATTTAAGAAGTTATTTCTGGAAAAGTATTACCCTAAGTACATGCAGAATCAGATGGAGCTTAAATTTCTTGAGTTGAAGCAAGGGAACATGACTGAGTATGAGAAGAAGTTCACTGAGTTGTCAAGGTTTGTGACAAAGTATACCAGCACTGAGGAGGAAAAAGCGAAGAATTTCAGCAAGGATTGGAGCCTTGGATCAGAGATAGAGTGGCTATGTTTGAGCTTGAAACCTATGCGGGAGTAGTACAGAAAGCTGCTCTGATTGAGAATAATGGGATGCAGTCAAGGAAGGAAAGGGATAACAAAAAGAAAGGTTCCAATTATGGAGAGAAGTCTGAAGCCGCAAATTCACAAGATCGGAATTAAGAGGATTGGATTTCATAAGGGTGGAAATTTTCACAAGAAGGGAAATTTGGGCAAAAGACAAGAATCGAAGGGGAACAACCAGACAAGCCAAGGGCAAGTTGGAGAAAACAGGTTCCAGAGACCGGAATGCAAGCACTGTGGAAGAAGGCACCCCGGAGTGTGTAATAAGCTGAGCATGACTGCTATAGGTGCAACCAGAAGGGACATTTGGCAAATGAGTGCAAGATGCCGAAGCCAGGAGTTACATGTTACAAGTGTGGAAAGACTGGACACATAGCTAGGGAGTGCAAGGCAACCGGACCAGTCAAAGCTCTAATGAATGTGGCAAGTACCAGTGCAAGCGTGCCAGCCGAGGTATTGGCATTACCTCCACCACCTACAACAACTCCGCAAGCAACAGCAAGGACATTCGATCTGAAAATGAAGGACGCTGTTCAGAACTCTGAGGTGATAGCAGGTACACTTTTACTCAATAATGTCAAAGCTAAAGTATTGATTGATTCGGGAGCGACAAGATCTTTCATATCAGAAACTTTTGTTGATAAACTTCAATTTGATAAAATGATTATGAGCGAGGTAGTAAATGTGGTAATTGCGAACCAAGAGAAGATTCCTGTGAATCAATTCTGTCCGAAGTGTGAGATTGATATTTCGGGGTATAAGTTTTCAGCCGACTTGATACTCTTCAAGTTGGGAGATTTGATATAATTTTAGGTATGGATTGGTTAGGGAAGAATAACGCCCAGATTAATTGTAAGACCAAGAAAGTGTATTTAAAGACGAAGAGTGGAGAGAAGGTAGTATTTAAGGGACAGAGGCAAGAGCAACTATTTCTTACAATCGTTCAGGCTAAGAAGCTACTTAGAAAAGGTTGTGAGTCGTTCCTAGCTTATGTAGTGGATTCAGAAAAGGGCAACCCCAACATAGAAGATATCCCCGTAGTTAACGAGTTCCCAGATGTGTTTCCAGATGAACTACCGGCTTACCACCAGATCGACAAATCGAGTTCGAGATCAACCTTGCTCCGGGCACAGAACCAGTTTCAAAGGCCCCATATAGGATGGCACCAGCAGAAATGAAAGAGTTGGCGAGCCAGCTACAAGAATTGTTGGATAAGGAGTGATACGGCCAAGTACGCCATGGGGAGCACCTGTTCTGTTTGTAAAGAAGAAAGATGGAAGTATGCGGCTATGTATAGATTATCGGGAGTTGAATAAGGTAACGATCAAGAACCGCTACCCGCTACCAAGAATAGATGACCTATTTGATCAGCTGAAGGGAGCAAAGTGCTTTTCAAAGATTGACTTGAGATCAGGATACCATCAATTAAAGATCAAGGAAGAAGATATTCCCAAGACAGCATTCAGGACCAGATACGGACATTATGAATTCTTAGTAATGCCGTTTGGATTGACTAATGCCCCGGCCGCATTTATGGATCTGATGAATCGGGTATTTAAAAAGTATTTGGACAAGTTCGTAGTAGTATTCATTGATGACATCCTTATTTATTCTAAGTCGGAAGAAGAACATAAGCAGCACCTCTGGATAGCATTGGAGATACTTCGGCAAGAGAAGTTGTATGCCAAGTTTTCCAAATGTGAGTTTTGGTTAAAGGAAGTTCAATTTGGGACACGTCATTGGAATGAAGGAGTTAAAGTAGATCCGGCAAAGATTGAGGCGATTATGAGTTGGGAGAGGCCAAAGACACCTACGGAAGTGCGAAGTTTTCTAGGATTGGCAGGGTACTATAGAAGGTTTGTCAAGGATTTTTCGAAAATCACCACGCCATTGACAAGTTAACCAGGAAGAATCAGAAGTTCGAATGGAGTGCAGAATGTGAGGATAGCTTTCAAGAGTTGAAACAGAGATTGGTAACAGCTCCGGTGTTAGTACTACCAGATGACCAAGGAAACTTTGTGATATTCAGCGACGCTTCACATAAAGGATTGGGCTGTGTGTTAATGCAACACAGTAAGGTGATCGCGTATGCGTCAAGACAGTTGAAACCGCATGAGTTGAAGTACCCGACGCATGACTTGGAGCTAGCCGCCATAGTGTTCGCACTTAAGATTTGGAGACATTACCTCTACGGGAGAAGTGTGAAATCTACACAGATCACAAGAGTTTAAAGTACATTTTCACTCAGAAGGAGCTCAATATGAGGCAAAGGAGATGGTTGGAATTGATCAAGGACTACGATTGCTCGATAAATTACCATCCTGGAAAGGCGAATGTTGTAGCCGATGCTTTAAGTAGGAAGGAGAGACTGATATGATGGCAACACCAAAGAATTGTCTGAAGAGATTAAGAAATTTGGATTAGAACTTTGTGATTGTGGAAAGTTGAAGAAGTTGTCGTGCAATGACTTTTCAGCCAACACTAGTGGAAAAGATAAGGAAATGTCAGGAAGAAGTAATGGAGAAAGAGAAGAATCAGCTAACTGGAGAAGAGATTGGCACTCAAAGGGATGAGCAAGGTATACTAAGGTTTTCCTCAAGAATTTGGATTCCTCATGTACCTGAATTGAAGAATGAGATCCTGCAAGAAGCCCACAATTCAAGATTTTCAATCCACCCGGGAAGCACCAAGATGTATCGGGACTTAAAGCAGAATTTTGGTGGCCAAATATGAAGCGAGACGTGGCGGAATGGGTTGCAAAGTGTTATACTTGTCAGAAAGTGAAGGCAGAACATCAACGACCAAGCGGATTAATTCAGCCCTAAAGATTCCAGAATGGAAATGGGAAAATATTGCTATGGACTTTATAGTGGGACTACCGCGAACGAAATCCGGACATGACGCTATATGGGTTGAGTTGATCGCCTTACGAAGTCGGCGCATTTCCTTCCAATTAATGAGAAGTCGTCATTGGACAAATTGGTTCATCTGTGTGCGTGAAATCGTACTAAGGCATGGAGTACCCGTATCGATAGTTTCAGACAGAGATCCCCGATTTAACTCGAGATTCTGGAAGCAATTTCAAGAAAGTCTTGGCACGAAGTTGAACATGAGTACGGCGTACCACCCGCAGACGATGGTCAGAGCGAAAGGACAATTCAAACAATCGAAGACATGTTGCGCAGTTGTGCAATCGATTTTGCAGGAAGTTGGGACGACCACTTGCCATTGATTGAATTCTCTTACAAATAGCTATCACTCCAGTATTGGCATGCCACCATACGAAGCTTTGTACGGACGAAAATGTAGATCACCGACAAGTTGGGGGGATAGGTAGGAGAAGGAAGGATTCTAGGCTCGGAATTGGTACAACAGTTGCATGAGACAGTCAAGTTAATTCAGAAAAGGTTGCTTGCTGCTCAAGATAGACAGAGGAAGTATGCGGATCCAGCGCGTAAGGATGTTCGATTCCAAGTAGGCGAAGCCTTTTGTTGAAGGTGTCACCAAGAAAAGGGTTGTCTAGATTTGGCAAGAAAGGGAAGTTAGCACCTAGATATATAGGTCCTTTTGAGATTTTGAGTCAAGTGGGGAAGGTGGCCTACGAGTTAGCCTTACCACCTCATATCAGCATGTGCATAATGTGTTCCATGTGTCATTGCTTAAGAAGTACAATCCTGACGCCAGCCATGTGATAGAATATGAACCTGTAGAAATTCAGGCAGACCTGTCATTTATGGAGCAACCTGTCAAATTACTCGACTGGCAAGTAAAGAGTCTTAGGAATAAGTCGGTAAAGTTAGTGAAAGTACTTTGGAGGAACCCCAAGGTCGAAGAATCAACTTGGGAGTTAGAGTCTGATATGCGTTCCCGGTATCCTCATCTGTTCTCTTAGATTCTGGGGACAGAATCCCTTAAGGGGGAGAGGATGTTACGAGCATTTTATGATATTATCTGTGGATTTTGTGTGATATTAAAGCCGTAAGTGAATATACTTAATGGTTGTACCTTGTGTGAATGAAAAATTTCTGCATTTTAAATTTGCTTTATGTAGTATATGATTTTTCAAAGCAAGAGTTTATTTATTTCCTTATTTTTGATTTATAAGGAATATTCTAAACCTTGGAGAAATTTTCTTTTAAAAGTTATTTTGTTCACAAATTTCAAAAGTGATTTTATAAAATTTCTAAAAATCCAAGTTATTTTATGGTATAAATTTTATAATTTTTGAACTTGTATTTTATTTTATAAAAATAAATCTTTACAAATTTTATTTGTTATAATTATCAAATTACATAAGAGACCTTGCATGCAAATCACCCTTCTATTCTCTCAAAGGGCAAATAAGACTTTTCCAACCCCACTAACTCATGTTGATTACCAAATTACTACATTAGCCTTGCATGCAAAATGGCCTAACTTTAGCTAAAGGACATTTTTGTAAGTTCTCACTTCCACTCATTATTTGTCAACCAAAAAGCATAAAACAAAAATCAAAGTGGGAGAAGTCATTCCACTCATTCCACACCCACACCACAAATTTTCTCTCCTCCCCTCCCACCATTGCTCTCGGCCGAAGCTATTCCCCACCCCCTTCCATTTTTCATTCATTCTTCATCTTCCCAAGTGTAAATCTTCTACCTACATTCATCTTATATACTTTCCAAGAGTTTTGTGACTTGGAAGTTGAAGTTCCATGGATGCATGTGTAGTTCTTATGTGATCTCCAAAGAGAAACTCTTGATTCTTGTGAATTCAAGAGCTCTCTATGAGATATATTATATATGCTAACTAAGTTTTTATGGAGATATCATGCTTTAAAATCCTTTGCATGCTACTGAAATTTCATTATATATTTATGTTTAGCCATGCATGCTAGTTTTAAGACATTAAAATGATGATCAACCATGTTTTGCATGCTACTCTTTTGAAATCATGTTGTTATGTCTAAAAATCTATAAATTCGAAATATGTGTGCTTAAAATAGATTGTTTCCATGATAAATTTCTTATTAATAGTTAAAAGAAGTTATATTTCATGATTATTAAGGATGAGTAATAGGTACAAGTCGATTTGCAAGCATTTAAACTTTATGCCTAGCCGAAATCTTGTTATGTGTTTTCCATGAGTTGCATGTTATATTTTTAGTTGCATGTTAATTTTGGGCATGGATGATCTCCCTTCTGTTGAGGCACTATTTTAGGACATTAAGACACTAGGTTTGCTTTGGAAAGAGTTGGATGCTTGGTTATTAAGTGGGAGTTAAGGTGGAAAGGGATTAGTTAGTGTTTGCATTTTTCCAGATTTGATGCACTAGTTTATGGGGAAGTTTTGAATGAGCATTTGTTGTGCACTTTGAGGCCCAAACCACCAGAAGCTAGCACTAGGAGTATATAAAAGGTTTTAGGTATTTTTTGAGGTTTATAAGTCGTTTGGTTAGGTGCACAAGTGAAATCACAAAATCTGTCCAGCAGGGGACAGTTTTTTGCAACTTAGAAATAGGAAGTTTTGACCATGTCATGGGTAGGCCCTCATTAGGCCCTGTTGGGCCTTAGTTAGAGGGAGTGTCAGAGGAGTTTTTCCAGCCATAGTTCATAAGATATGAGTTAGAACCATGTGTCACAAGTTAGTTCAAGTCAGGGCGTTTTCTGCCCAGAAAAACAGGGGAACCATGGACTTTAAGCTTAGGCCCAAGGAGGCCCAAGCTAGGCCCTTGAGCCACATCAAGTTTGGGAGATGCCTTATGGTCAGAAGAGTCTAGTGTAAAGTTTTGGAGGTAAATTGTAGTTTAAGAGTGTCTAATGCACTCAAGAAACCATAGATGTCATTCTGAAATTTACTCCAGTGAGCACTTTCACTTATCACATAGTTTTAGACACTTAGGAGTGAGATCTAGGTTGACCACTATGGTTGCAAGATAGTATAAAGCCAGTAGAGTAAAAGGCCCAAGTGAGGGTCAATAGGTTTTGGATAGTTAAGTAAAGGCACATTGAGTAAGGAAGCCAAAATTTGGGAACTTTGTCTAGTTTAGCGACCAAGTGACTTAAGTTGGGGATCGAGATCATCCAAGCCTAGTGTTGCATTATGTGTATGTGATATTTGGTATTAAAATATGATATGTGAGTATATGTGGCTATGTGTACAATTATATTTATAAGGTGAATATAAATTGCGTGCATATAGGCCTAAGTGCCATTTGTGTTGTAAATAGGTTGAGTTGGCGAGAGTATAATATAATGAGGTTATTATTAATTGTGTAGGATCTCGAGACGAGGGTAATCTTGCCATAAAGGTCGAGTGAAGCTTCCAGTTGCTCCTACCAGCCAGACCAGACTAGCCTTTCTCAAGGGAAGTGATTCAACCTGTCTTCGTATTCACTGCAAATGTGTAACAATTAGTTCATATATATGATGCGAGTATCCTGAGTTATTGATATACTTGAACCAAGCGATTCTTAATCTATCTTTATTATATAGAAATACCATGAACCCCAAGTACATATTGCAAGTAGATCAAAGTTTATCATGCTAGTATATCAAGTAATTGGAATGCCATGATAAAATAAAGAGTTGTTATAATACTTGATTGATCCTCTTGATTAACTGCAATGATTCCTAAATATTGACATCTCACCCTGATGCTTGAACCCCTATAGAAACTTTACCTTGATACCTAAAAGCCAGATATTCATCAAAGTTGTCCATAATTGATTGATACCCCTCTTTCTTACCCTAAAGTTTGACAATCCTGATATACCTTGAGCTAAAGATCATTTCTTCATACCTAACACCCTTAGTATTCATGAAGCTTACTTCTTGATGTTCTAGCACTTGTACCTTGTCGAAAACCATTGCTTTAAGCCTAGTTTGGCATTACTCTTTCATATCCAATAGCCTTGCTAAATTTCCTTGTCAAAGTTCTTGTATATGGAAACCTTTCAGTTACCCTAATAGAGTAAAGTCTAGTGGATCATGGCCTTGAGATTTTGTGACATATTTCCAGTGTTTCAAGTTGATCTATAATCCCTTGATAAAAATGTTTACTACTTAAGAGATTTTGTTATAAATCGGCATCAGTTTTTGAAATGATTAAAATGTGGATTTTCAGTCCCAAAGGGGGATAAATGTTTTTTTGAATAGTGGATCTGGACTGAGACGCGAGTCATTTCCACACTTATATTGTAGGCTTAAAAGTTGCCTAGGGATCCCATTAATGTTTTAGAACCCAGCGAGGTTCGGGATTACTTCGCGGCTGATCACCGGCTGTAATCCGTAGCGTCATAAAATGATTTTGATATATGATTTTGAAAATGTTTTGATATAAGCAAATGATGCCATCACCCAAAGTTTTATCTCTTGTTATTATTAGTTATGTCTTCACATTGTCATTCTTATATATATATCTCGATTTATGTTTTGTATGTATTGTCTAGCACTTGTTGAGCATTTGGCTCACTCCTTGCTTTACCCTGATATTACAGCTAAGCTATGGTTAGATTCAAGCAGACAGCACGTAAGACCTGTGACGCTGATGCGTATGTCCGAGCTCAGGTAGAATAAGAGATAGTTTTGTGTGAGGACTCGATATTGAAATCAGTTGTAATAGATGGTAGTGTTGGGCTGTTCCAAACCCTAAACTGTAAGATCTTGGATTCAGTTATGTTTACTTTCTTCTAAATATTGTAATAGTTATATTTATTTTGTTTGTTAAGTTGGGGGTGTGACATCGTAGATGCCTAGAAGACCGATCAGACCTTAGCAGAACCGTGTTTCAGCCCGTACTGGACCCGACTCCTCAGAGGTAGTTATCATCAGACCACGTGCGGTCTGATGAGTTGCTGAATAAGTTAGTTTGTGTCAGACTTTTGAATAAATGGTTTGTAATAATGTGTAGCTTGGATCATACTTGAACTTGGATCGGATCTTGGTTTGGGGTCGTAGTAGTTTAATATTAATACTAATCTTGGTTATTTATATTTTTGGTAATTATGTTTAGTGACGTCAACTCCTGACCCCGGGGTTGAGGCCGTCACATAAATGGCCTTCTTCATCCTCAATATAGTATAATATTGCTTACTAAGCTCTTTTGTAGCAAGTATTTGAGAAATAACTAATTTTTCATGTCTTTAGTTATTCTGTATCATAGTCCAGCGCCTCATTGACCAGCCTATTGCTTGAATCTCTCAGTTATGATGCGTTAGGTCGAGGCATCCAATTTATGTCTCTCAAGCTTTTTCTCAACTTCTGCATAAGTGTTTCAATTCCGACCAATGTGTATGCTTTTACTTGTTCTTCGGTCAGTTGAAGGTCTTTATTTCTGAATCTCTTCCTTTGTAGGGATGTTATATCTTCTGATTGTGCAGTGTATGTGTTTTTCCAAAGTTGTGATGCGTCGGAAACTTGACAGTATATCAGTACGGTGATAAATAAATTTTGTAATTCATAGCCAGTGGCCCATATGGCAGCTTCATTCAAGCAGTCAATCCATTCTTCATCATCATCTAACAACCCCAAAGCATAACATGCGGCTTTGATAATTTTATACGGAACCTGTTTATTTTTCTTACACATTCAGAAGAAGTACTACATTTGACAATGTTGAGAAGCATTCGCATGTAAAATCGCTCCCTGGATGAGGATGGGCAAAGTAAATTCTATAATCGATAACCCCTATTTTCTCCTTGTTCATATTTTGTCTCGAGTATTCTAAACCCACCCTGTTGGAAAATCTGAGTAAGTTAGTTCACGCGCATCCTCATGATTCTTGTTTGTCTCTAGCTATTTTTATGAACTTTGTTTTTTCACATAGAGAGCACATTCTCGACACACTTGTCTTCTTCAAATATTAATGTATGCTCTCCGGGTAGGTGAAATGGTAATATCTTAACTAACGGATGTCCGTGATTTATACTCCCTCTGTCCATTTGATTTATTATCAAATGGCTTTTACACAAAGACCAAGGCATTAATTATAAAATGTATAGTCATACAGAGGTGGCCATATTAAAATAATAAAGTATTGTATAAGTAATACACTGCTAGTACAGTAATTAGGTGGGTGGGGTTGTAAGTAGTAAAATATTAATATCTCAACTTTTTGTAATAGCTAAAATTTGTTGTTTAGGGAAATGTAAAAATGGAAGGGACGACCCAAAAAAGAAAGTGTAAGGAATTAGTAAGGACGAGGGAGTATCAAACTGGAAAATTCTCCACCACGCTTCTATGTGTACCTACAATCAAGTTAAGCTATGATATCATCTATCCAGTTTACCGAGTCAATCGATTTAAGTGTTAAGTTTGCTCTATCAGACCCTTTATTGACACACCTGAACAAATATTTTATCGATCTTGAGTAATTGCAAACCTCAATATTGATGTGCACATCGAATTTGATAATTAAATTACGATAGTAATGAATCATAAATAATGTTTATTATGAGATCCTCTTTTTTATATGAATGTCATTGTTCCTTCTTATATATTGGGGATCCTTCGTAATTGATTGTTGTTTGACCACTGATTATTTTTGGGAAATGTCTTGCACGCTTGTCCTTTACCATGCATAGAGGGTTTTTATTGAGTTAGCCACATGATCTATGGATCATATATTTTTTCATAACATAATACTCATCAGGATCAACATCGGGGTCAGGAATTTCAGCACTTACAATTTCATCAATCTGTGAGGCGGTAGGATTTTTCATTGTCAGGTCCAAGAAAAGTAGGATGTGTGCATGAGGCAATCCTCTTTTTTGAAGTTCAATTGTTTATAAAACTGTAAGAGGAAGATAGGTACATTCATAATTAAAACTTAACTTGTCATGTGGCACATAATAATTGGGTTAATCAAATTTATTTATGTTAAAAGACCTACTTTATTAGAATAGGCCAATCAAATGATTATTAAAAAAAATTTCATACTAATTTTTAAGGGATTAAAAACCTATCGTAATTTTTTATAAGGAGACATTTACAATCATATAATATTATTTTAATCTGGACTCATCAAAAGGTCTGTATCTTTATATTTCTTGCATGTTTAATATGATATATGTTGATATCATTTTTTAAACTAAAGCTCCTGATTTCACTTTAATAGAATCGTACTTCTGAATAGAATACTCCAAATCTCCATTAGAGCACTATTTTGTGACTAATGAAGACTTATATATGTTCTAAACTTTAGCCTATTATTTTTCTAGGACAGACAGTGACAGCACTACAAAAGCAATCCTTCATCATTTTAAGTAATAACCTAATGACATTGTACAATTTTGAAACACAGAAGGCAACAACAATGCATATAGATATACACGTTGTGTTGAAATAAAGAAGCAAGTTTGTGATTTGGACCAACTAAACATAAGAGAATCTAAAAAATATACTAAATCGACATAACAGATAAATATAAATTAGCATCCTCCAAAATCGCTTCTAATTCAAATTATGCCAAGTCCAGCCAGTATGTTTTAAAACTAAAACATTACACTAATATGAAACTAATGGGTATAATTGTAATTTCATAGATGCATACCTTTACTCAATCATTCATACCAATGCCTAAACATTGAATTATATAGAAGAACAAAATCAAATTATTTTCAGCTAAATTTTTCTCTTGATTTGCTTCATAATTTATTTCTAGTTCTCTGTATTCTTTATTTTTCAGCAGAATTTGTGCACATAATTTTTAATTTCTCTACAACACATATAGTAGATTTTGGAACACCGGTTTACAAATTTTCTCACTGGACTGTCAGGCATGAAAGGGTTCTCAGTAGTTTAATGATGTATAATATTTTGTGCAAAATTATTTTTCATAATATCATAACATGTTCAACTCTAGATTGTAGGGGTGGGCAAAACCGAACCGAACGAAAAACCAAACCAAAACCGATAAAATTCGGTTCGATTCAGTTTGTTTTTTTTTTAAATTTGGTTATTTCAGTTTTTACCGAATAAAACCAGTTCGGCTCTGGTTGTCCAAAATATTGGTTTGGTTGTTAAACGAATTAATTCCGAATTATATATATGTGTGTGTGTATTTTAAATTATATTTTTTATATAATATAATATAGTAAATAACTGAAATTAAACAAGAATAGAAATAGTCGGACCATAAAGTACAGAACAAATGACCTAATTCTGATTTTAAATCTCAATAGACTCGAAGACAGACCCGTGGTCCTTGTCGCGCCGCAGATGCATATTCAATTTTAACATCTATTTGATTCTTCTAAGTATCAAATGATTCTTAATCTACTATTCTCCAATGCAACATGAATTATTTGCACAAATCAACTGACGCTTTCAAGATATAGAGAATGGTACAACTTTGTTATAATTTAGGTGGGAAGAAGAAGCTTTGTTCAGAGTCCATGATGAGCTACTGAGCACCTCGAAACCTGTGCTGGTATTTGTAAACTTATTAGTTAATTAATTGCCATTAGAAGGAGTTTAATTTTCATTTAGTGTTAGACCTTTAATTAACTATAGGGGGGTCAATACATTATAACAATCAATTCGAAATAAGTGCCCCAACAATGATGAATAATTTTAATATTAATGAATAAAAACTGATTATAAACTCTCTCAAAGGTGAACACATATCCTTGAGAGCTGCTAGGTTACAGCAGAATGATAAAACAATAATCGACACTTATAGTGTTAACCTAATATGTACTTATATACTGCCAGTTTACATAATAAATCAGTGATATGATATACATAAATAAGGAATCCTAATACATATCCAACTATTGGTTGCTAAAATAAGTAAAGTCCCTACACCACATATCTCTTCAATATCAAAGCCTTATAAAGAGGAATCAATTACTTCCTCGAAATCAGTCTTGGACAAATGTTGATGGATAAATGCTGATATTAAACTCTGATCTATCAAATACTAACGACTTTATAAACTTGATCTCTTACAGTCAGTAAATTCTGATGGCAAACTCTAATAGTTCTAAATACTGATATCATCAATTCTATCTAATATTAGGATTATAGACTCTAATATGTTATGAAAATTTCATTGGCTTTTTAAAAATTTCATACTATGCAAATTATATTAGATTTATCATGAAAATATGAAATGATACAGATTTTTTTTAAATTTAGTTTTTTGGAACGGAACCGAATAAACTGGAATATTTGATTCGATTTTTTTCTGGGTCCGAATTGTAATTTTGGTCCGATTCGGTTAAGAAAAAAAATCACAATTTGGGTGTTTCGGTTATTTTGGTTTGGTTCGGTTTTCGGAACCGAATCGACCGAATGCTCAGTCCCTACTAGATTGCATATAGTTGTGCTAAACCCTGAGATAAAGCAGTAAATTAAAGAACTTTCATTTTGCATATTTTTTTAAATATTAAATGTCCTTGTATTGGTTCTATTTGATTATATAACTCTCTCAACGATTAAGACATGAAAACTTGAAATAACAAGTTCCAAATTGACCAGTTCAATAATTCTACAGAGAAAATTAGAGATTAATAAACCTAGTAATTAATAATTTTTTTTGCATAAAATACTGATTTATTATTCTAGCATGCATCGATGTTTGGACCTTTGTAATAAGAACTTTTATGAATTATTGTTTAAAAAGAAATAAGTTAAATAAATGATAGAATATTTACTATTAAGTGCCAAATTATTGTAGTCGAGAACTATATTGATAACTTATATTAGTTATCATTTTTTATGCATAAGTGGAACAAATATGCAAAGGTTGGAAACTTACTTGCAATTATTCTTTCAAAAGGTTCTTTCTTTTCAGATCGTGCATTAGTTGGAATAGCTTGATTTCGAAAAATCTGCATATGACATCCACCGATTGTTATCATCTTTTTTTCCAATCAGTTGGAGCATATCAATTATTTTGGCCACTTCGGGTTGCAAGTAAAACATTGTGGGATTTTTGAATTCTTTCTTCATACCATATGAGAGGTCAATAGTTTTACCTTTAGATTTTAGTGATTTGTCAAAAAAGTGATAATTAAATTAGACACTTAGAATCTCCCCTTAGGGTTTTATGTGTGGCACTTTCCGAAATCAAGTCGAACTGAAAAATTTGATCAAATCGTTTAAAGAATATTTTCCGACATCTTATATAGACATGACTTAAGAAATATATCAACCTAAGGATATATTCTATACTATGTTGTTTGTGTTAAATAAACAAAGGCAACGACTTTAGGCACAAAACCCAGAAATTTTCAAACACCGCTTTTGCGAACCATAAAATGTTAAATTATCTAAAAGTGTGTCATACCTACATGTTTTACTCTTAAATATATCAAATATTTATATTCAGTTTTTAGTGCCAATGGTTAGGAATATGTGTATTAGTTTGATGATAAATTAAACAAAACACCTAAGTAGGAATCCAGTGTCTGTAGCCTCAACGGATAAGACTATTCTGGCTATCCGTTGATGGAGTAGCTTACTTAGACATAAGTTTAGTATTGTAGCACATTCCAGTTTCTGTATTCAAGTTACAATTCTTAGATGTTGTGGAAATTATAAGTCATGTTGACTACTAGTGGATATGCAAATAGGAGGGGCTAATTGTAAATATTTCATGCCTTGTAATTTCGTATAAGTGAAGTAGTATCAACTGATAAGTTAAGACCTTCAACGGATAAGGAAACAAAGCTTCAACGGATGTCTCTAAAGCTTCACGGATAACACCTTCAACGATGAGTGCATCAACGATAAAGCTTCAACGCTAATGCATTAATGGATAAAGCCATCAATGGATGAAAGCTTCAACGGATGCTAAGTTCAATAGCAGTTGACAGTGACAATTCATAAGCTGACAAGGCACATGGGTTGGACAGAGTAACTGGAATGTGGCAGTCTCTTGGAGGAATCAGAAAAATGCAGCATTTCCATTCTGGTGCCAAACAAGGAAGTATTCAAAGATTCACAGATTATCCTAGATTGCATTGGATAGAGAAATGAAAAAGAAACATGTGAAGAATCTTTTCAATTGTATTTTATTTTTGTCTTCACTTGTAAACTTGGTGATATATAAACCAAGTTGCAGCTAGTAATTAGAGTGTGAATTTTCCAGATCTGTTTAGAAAAACATTGAGAGAAAATCATCTAGTTTGTAGGAAACATTCAACCCCCCTTATTTCAGAAAATCTGTGATTCAAAGAATTAAATCACAGCTGCTTCCTAGTACAAACTAGATGATTTTCTCTTTTGATATTTCTAAACAGCTTAGGAAAATTCATATCTAATTACTAGCTGCTACTTGGTTTATATATCACCAAGTTTACAAGTGAAGACAAACTGTAAAATACAATTGAAAAGATTCTTCACATGTTTCTTCTTCATTTCTCTATCCAATGCAATCTAGGATAATCTGTAAATCTTTGAATACTTCCTTGTTTGCATCAGATGGAAATGCTGCATTTCTTGATTCCTCCTAGAGGGTCCCATTTCAGTATGTCTCTGTCAACCCATGCCTCTGTCAGCTTGTGAATTGTCACTATCACTGCTAATGAACTAAGCATCCGTTGAAGCTTTCATCCGTTGATGCCTTATCCGTTGAGGCTTTATCCGTTGAAGCTTTACGTTGATGCAATCAGTTGAAGTCTTTATCCGTTCACTTATCCGTGATAGATTATCCGTGAAGCATTAGAGACATCCGTTGAAGCTTTGTTTCTTATCCGTTGAAGGTTTGTTTCTTATCCGTTGAAGGTCTTTAACTTATCCGTTGATACTACTTCACTTATACGAAATTACAAGGCATGAAATATTTACAATTAGCCCTCCTATTTGCATATCCACTAGTAGTCCAACATGACTTATATTTCCCACAACATCTAAGAATTGTAACTTGAATACAGAAACTGGAATGTGCTACATACTAAACTTATTCTAAGTAAAGCTACTCATCAACGGATAGCCAGAATCTTATCCGTTAGGCTACAGACACTGGATTCCTACTTAGGTGTTTTGTTAATTATCATCAAACTAATACACATATTCCTAACACATTGGCACTAAAAACCTGAATATAATATTTGATATATTTAAGAGTAAAACATGTAGGTATGACACACTTTTAGATAATTTAACATTTTGGTTCGCAAAAGCGGTGTTTGAAAATTTCTGGTTTTGTGCCTAAAGTCGTTGCCTTTGTTTATTTCACAAACAACATAGTATAGAATATATCTTAGGTTGATATATTTCTTAAGTCATGTCTATATAAGATGTCGGAAAATATTCTTTAAACGATTTGATCAGAATTTTTCAGTTCGACTTGATTTCGAAAGTGCCACACATAAAACCCTAAGGGGAGATTCTAAGTGTCTATGTTGAATTATCACTTTAGTTTGACAAATCACTAAAATCGAAAGGTAAAACTATTGACCTCGTCATATGGTATGAAGAAAGAATTCAAAAATCCACAATGTTTTACTTGAACCCGAAGTGGCCAAAAATAATTGAATGCTCCAACTGATTGGAAAAAAAGATGATAACAATACGGGTGGATGTCATATGCAGATTTTTCGAAATCAAGCTATTCCAACTAATGCACGATCTGAAAAAGAAAGAACCTTTTGAAGAATAATTGCAAGTAAGTTTCCAACCTTTGCATATTTGTTTCCACTTATGCATAAAAAAATGATAACTAATATAAGTTATCAATATAGTTCTTCGACTACAATAATTTGTGCACTTAATAGTAAATATTCTTATCATTTATTTAACTTATGTTCTTTTTAACAATAATTTCATAAAAGTTCTTATTACAAGGCCAAACATCGATGCATGCTAGAATAATAAATCAAGTATTTTATGCAAAAAAATTATTAATTACTAGGTTTATTAATCTCTAATTTTCTCTGTAGAATTATTGAACTGGTCAATTTTTGAACTTGTTATTTCAAGTTTTTCATGTCTTAATCGTTGAGAGAGTTATATAATCAAAATAGAACCAATACAAGGACATTTAATATTTAAAAAAATATGCAAAATGAAAGTTCTTTAATTTACTGCTTTATCTCAGGTTTTAGCACAACTATATGCAATCTAGTAGGGCTGAGCATTCGGTCGATTCGGTCGAAAACCGAACCAAACCAAAATAACCGAAAACCCAAATTGTGATTTTTTTTTCTTAACCGAATCGGACCAAAATTACAATTCGGACCCAGAAAAAATCGAATCAAATTATTCCAGTTTATTCGGGTTCCGTTCCAAAAAACTAAATTTAAAAAAAATCTGTATCATTTCATATTTTCATGATAAATCTAATATAATTTGCATAGTATGAAATTTTTAAAAAGCCAATGAAATTTTCATAACATATTAGAGTCTATAATCCTAAATATTAGATATAATTGATGATATCAGTATTTAGAACTATTAGAGTTTGCCATCAGAATTTACTGACTGTAAGAGATCACAGTTTATAAAGTCGTTAGTATTTGATAGATCAGAGTTTAATATCAGCATTTATCCATCAACATTTGTCAAGACTGATTTCGAGGAAGTAATTGATTCTCTTTATAAGGCTTTGATTTGAAGAGATATGTGGGTGTAGGACTTTACTTATTTTAGCAACCAATAGTTTGGATATGTATTAGGATTCCTTATTTATGTATATCATATCAACTGATTTATTATGTAACTGTGCAGTATATAAGTACATATTAGGTTAACACTATAAGTGTCGATTATTGTTTTATCATTCTGTGTAACCTAGCAGCTCTCAAGGATATGTGTTCATCCTTTGAGAGAGTTTTATAATCAGTTTTTATTCATTAATATTAAAATTATTCATCATTGTTGGGCACTTATTTCGAATTGATTGTTATAATTGTATTGACCCCCCCTATAGTTAATTAAAGGTCTAACACTAAATGAAAATTAAACTCCTTCTAATGGCAATTAATTAACTAATAAGTTTACAAATACCAGCCACAGGTTTCGAGGTGCTCAGTAGCTCATCATGGACTCTGAACAAAGCTTCTTCTTCCCACCTAAATTATAACAAAGTTGTACCATTCTCTATATCTTGAAAGCGTCAGTTGATTTGTGCAAATAAATTCATGTTGCATTGGAAGAATAGTAGATTAAGAATCTTTGATACTTAGAAGAATCAAATAGATGTTAAAATTGAATATGCATCTGCGGCGCGACAAGGACAACGGGTCCTGTCTTCGAGTCTTTGAGATTTAGAAATCAGAATTAGGTCATTTGTTCTGTACTTTTATTGGTCGACTATTTCTATTCTGTTTAATATTCAGTTATTTACTATATTATATTATATAAAAAATATAATTTAAAATACACACACACATATATATATATTCGGTTAATTCGGTTAAAACCAAACCAATATTTTGGACAACCGAGCCGAACTGGTTTTAATTCGGTAAAAACTGAAATAACCAAAATTTAAAAAAAAAACAAACTGAATCGAACCGAATTTTATCGGTTTGGTTTGGTTTTTCGGTTTCGGTTCGGTTTTGCCCACCCCTACAATCTAGAGTTGAACATGTTATGATATTATGAAAATAATTTTGCACAAAATAATTATACATCATTAGAACTACTGAGAACCCTTTCTATGCCTGACAGTCCAGTGAGAAAATTTGTAAACCGGTGTTCCAAAATCTACTATATGTGTTGTAGAGAAATTAAAAAATTATGTGCACAAATTCTGCTGAAAAATAAGAAATACAGAGAACTAGAAATAAATTATGAAGCAAATCAAGAAAAAATTTAGCTGAAAATAATTTGATTTTGTTCTTCTATATAATTCAATGTTTAGGCATTGGTATGAATGATATGAGTAAAGGTATGCATCTATGAAATTACAATTATACCCATTTAGTTTCATATTAGTGTAATGTTTTAGTTTTAAAACATACTGGCTGGACTTGGCATAATTTGAATTAGAAGCGATTTTGGAGGATGCTAATTTATATTTATCTGTTATGTCGATTTAGTATATTTTTTAGATTCTCTTATGTTTAGTTGGTCCAAATCACAAACTTGCTTCTTTATTTCAACACAACGTGTATATCTATATGCATTGTTGTTGCCTTCTGTGTTTCAAAATTGTACAATGTCATTAGGTTTATTACTTAAAATGATGAAGGATTGCTTTTGTAGTGCTGTCACTGTCTGTCTAGAAAAATAATAGGCTAAAGTTTAGAACATATATAAGTCTTCATTAGTCACAAAATAGTGCTCTAATGGAGATTTGGAGTATTCTATTCAGAAGTACGATTCTATTAAAGTGAAATCAGGAGCTTTAGTTTAAAAAATGATATCAACATATATCATATTAAACATGCAAGAAATATAAAGATACAGACCTTTTGATGAGTCCAGATTAAAATAATATTATATGATTGTAAATGTCTCCTTATAAAAAATTACGATAGGTTTTTAATCCCTTAAAAATTAGTATGAAATTTTTTTTAATAATCATTTGATTGGCCTATTCTAATAAAGTAGGTCTTTTAACATAAATAAATTTGATTAACCCAATTATTATGTGCCACATGACAAGTTAAGTTTTAATTATGAATGTACCTATCTTCCTCTTACAGTTTTATAAACAATTGAACTTCAAAAAGAGGATTGCCTCATGCACACATCCTACTTTTCTTGGACCTGACAATGAAAAATCCTACCGCCTCACAGATTGATGAAATTGTAAGTGCTGAAATTCCTGACCCCGATGTTGATCCTGATGAGTATTATGTTATGAAAAAATATATGATCCATAGATCATGTGGCTAACTCAATAAAAACCCTCTATGCATGGTAAAGGACAAGCGTGCAAGACATTTCCCAAAAATAATCAGTGGTCAAACAACAATCAATTACGAAGGATCCCCAATATATAAGAAGGAACAATGACATTCATATAAAAAAGAAGGATCTCATAATAAACATTATTTTATGATTCATTACTATCGTAATTTAATTATCAAATTCGATGTGCACATCAATATTGAGGTTTGCAATTACTCAAGATCGATAAAATATTTGTTCAGGTGTGTCAATAAAGGGTCTGATAGAGCAAACTTAACACTTAAATCGATTGACTCGGTAAACTGGATAGATGATATCATAGCTTAACTTGATTGTAGGTACACATAGAAGCGTGGTGGAGAATTTTCCAGTTTGATACTCCCTCCGTCCTTACTAATTCCTTACACTTTCTTTTTTGGGTCGTCCCTTCCATTTCTTTACATTTCCCTAAACAACAAATTTTAGCTATTACAAAAAGTTGAGATATTAATATTTTACTACTTACAACCCCACCCACCTAATTACTGTACTAGCAGTGTATTACTTATACAATACTTTATTATTTTAATATGGCCACCTCTGTATGACTATACATTTTATAATTAATGCCTTGGTCTTTGTGTAAAAGCCATTTGATAATAAATCAAATGGACAGAGGGAGTATAAATCACGGACATCCGTTAGTTAAGATATTACCATTTCACCTACCCGGAGAGCATACATTAATATTTGAAGAAGACAAGTGTGTCGAGAATGTGCTCTCTATGTGAAAAAACAAAGTTCATAAAAATAGCTAGAGACAAACAAGAATCATGAGGATGCGCGTGAACTAACTTACTCAGATTTTCCAACAGGGTGGGTTTAGAATACTCGAGACAAAATATGAACAAGGAGAAAATAGGGGTTATCGATTATAGAATTTACTTTGCCCATCCTCATCCAGGGAGCGATTTTACATGCGAATGCTTCTCAACATTGTCAAATGTAGTACTTCTTCTGAATGTGTAAGAAAAATAAACAGGTTCCGTATAAAATTATCAAAGCCGCATGTTATGCTTTGGGGTTGTTAGATGATGATGAAGAATGGATTGACTGCTTGAATGAAGCTGCCATATGGGCCACTGGCTATGAATTACAAAATTTATTTATCACCGTACTGATATACTGTCAAGTTTCCGACGCATCACAACTTTGGAAAAACACATACACTGCACAATCAGAAGATATAACATCCCTACAAAGGAAGAGATTCAGAAATAAAGACCTTCAACTGACCGAAGAACAAGTAAAAGCATACACATTGGTCGGAATTGAAACACTTATGCAGAAGTTGAGAAAAAGCTTGAGAGACATAAATTGGATGCCTCGACCTAACGCATCATAACTGAGAGATTCAAGCAATAGGCTGGTCAATGAGGCGCTGGACTATGATACAGAATAACTAAAGACATGAAAAATTAGTTATTTCTCAAAATACTTGCTACAAAAGAGCTTAGTAAGCAATATTATACTATATTGAGGATGAAGAAGGCCATTTATGTGACGGCCTCAACCCCGGGGTCAGGAGTTGACGTCACTAAACATAATTACCAAAAATATAAATAACCAAGATTAGTATTAATATTAAACTACTACGACCCCAAACCAAGATCCGATCCAAGTTCAAGTATGATCCAAGCTACACATTATTACAAACCATTTATTCAAAAGTCTGACACAAACTAACTTATTCAGCAACTCATCAGACCGCACGTGGTCTGATGATAACTACCTCTGAGGAGTCGGGTCCAGTACGGGCTGAAACACGGTTCTGCTAAGGTCTGATCGGTCTTCTAGGCATCTACGATGTCACACCCCCAACTTAACAAACAAAATAAATATAACTATTACAATATTTAGAAGAAAGTAAACATAACTGAATCCAAGATCTTACAGTTTAGGGTTTGGAACAGCCCAACACTACCATCTATTACAACTGATTTCAATATCGAGTCCTCACACAAAACTATCTCTTATTCAACCTGAGCTCGGACATACGCATCAGCGTCACAGGTCTTACGTGCTGTCTGCTTGAATCTAACCATAATTGTTAGCTGTAATATCAGGGTAAAGCAAGGAGTGAGCCAAATGCTCAACAAGTGCTAGACAATACAATACAAAACATAAATCGAGATATATATATAAGAATGACAATGTGAAGACATAACTAATAATAACAAGAGATAAAACTTTGGGTGATGGCATCATTTGCTTATATCAAAACATTTTCAAAATCATATTATCAAAATCATTTTATGACGCTAGGGATTACAGCCGGTGATCAGCCGCGAAGTAATCCCGAACCTCGCTGGGTTCTAAAACATTAATGGGATCCCTAGGCAACTTTTAAGCCTACAATATAAGTGTGGAAATGACTCGCGTCTCAGTCCAGATCCACTATTCAAAAAAAACATTTATCCCCCTTTGGGACTGAAAATCCACATTTTAATCATTTCAAAAACTGATGCAGATTTATAACAAAATCTCTTAAGTAGTAAACATTTTTATCAAGGGATTATAGATCAACATGAAACACTGGAAATATGTCACAAAATCTCAAGGCCATGATCCACTAGACTTTACTCTATTAGGGTAACTGAAAGGTTTCCATATACAAGAACTTTGACAAGCAAATTTAGCAAGGCTATTGGATATGAAAGAGTAATGCCAAACTAGGCTTAAAGTAATGGTTTTTCGACAAGGTACAAGTGCTAGAACATCAAGAAGTTAAGCTCCATGAATACTAAGGGTGTTAGGGTATGAAGAAATGATCTTTAGCTCAAGGTATATCAGGATTGTCAAACTTTAGGGTAAGAAAGAGGGGTATCAATCAATTATGGACAACTTTGATGAATATCTGGCTTTTAGGTATCAAGGTAAAGTTTCTATAGGGGTTCAAGCATCAGGGTGAGATGTCAATAATTTAGGAATCAATTGCAGGTTAATCAAGAGGATCAATCAAGTATTATAACAACTCTTTATTTTATCAAGGCATTCCAATGACTCTGATATACTAGCATGATACAACTTTTGATCTACTTGCAATATGTACTTGGGGGTTCATGGTATTTCTATATAATACGAAGATAGATTTAAGAATCACTTGGTTCAAGTATATCAAGATAACTCAGGATACTCGCATCATATATATGAACTAATTGTTACACATTTGCAGTGAATACGAAGACAGGTTAAATCACTTGCCTTGAGAAAGGCTGGTCTGGTATGGCTGGTAGGAGCAACTGGAAGCTTCACTCGACCTTTATGGCAAGTTTACCCTCGTCTCGAGATCCTACACAATTAATAATAACCTCATTATATTATACTCTCACCAACTCAACCTATTTACAACATAAATGGCACTTAGGCCTATATGCACGCAATTTATATTCACCTTATAAATATAATTGTACACATAGCCACATATACTCACATATCATATTTTAATACCAAATTATATCACATACATCATAATGCAACACTTAGGCTTGGATGATCTCGATCCCCAACTTAAGTCACTTGGTCGCTAAACTAGACAAAGTTCCCAAATTTTGGCTTCCTTACTCACTGTGCCTTTACTTAAATATCCAAAACCTATTGACCCTCACTTGGGCCTTTTACTCTACTGGATTTATACTATCTTTCAACCATAATGGTCAACCTAGATCTCACTCCTAAGTGCTCTAAAACTATGTGATAAGTGAAAGTGCTCACTGGAGTAAATTTCAGAATGAAATCTATGGTTTCTTGAGTGCATTAGACACTCTTAAACTACAATTTTACCTCCATAACTTTTACACTAAACTCTTCTGACCATAAGGCATCTCCCAAACTTGATGTGGCTCAAGGGCCTAGCTTGGGCCTCCTTGGGCCTAAGTTTAAAGTCCATGGTTCCCCTGTTTTTCTGGGCAGAAAACGCCTTGACTTGAACTAACTTGTGACACATGGTTCTAACTCATATCTTATGAACTATGGCTGGAAAAACTCCTCTGACACTCCCTCCAACTAAGTCCCAACAGAGCCTAATGAGGGCCTACCCATGACATGGTCAAAACTTCCTATTTCTAAGTTACAAAAAAACTGTCCCCTGCTGGACAGATTTTGTGATTTCACTTGTGCACCTAACCAAACGACTTAAAAACCTCAAAAAAATACCTAAAACCTTTTATATACTCCTAGTGCTAGCTTCTGGTGGTTTGGGCCTCAAAGTGCACAACAAATTCTCATTCAAAACTTCCCCATAAACTAGTGCATCAAATCTGGAAAAATACAAACACTAACTAATCTCTTTCCACCTTAACTCCCACTTAATAACCAAGCATCCAACTCTTTCCAAAGAAAACCTAGTGTCTTAATGTCCTAAAATAGTGCCTTAACAGAAAGGGAGATCATCCATGCCCAAAAATTAACAACATGCAACTAAAAATATGACATGCAACTCATGGAAAACACATAACAAGATTTCGGCTAGGCATAAAGTTTTAAATGCTTGCAAAATCGACTTGTACCTATTACTCATCCTTAATAATCATGAAATATAACTTCTTTTAACTATTAATAAGAAATTTATCATGGAAACAGTCTATTTTAAGCACACATATTTCGAATTTATAGATTTTTAAATATAACAACATGATTTCGAAAAGAGTAGCATGCAAAACATGGTTGATCATCATTTTAATGTCTTAAAACTAGCATGCATGGCTAAACATAAATATATAATGAAATTTCAGTAGCATGCAAAGGATTTTAAAGCATGATATCTCCAAAAAATACTTAGTTAGCATACATATATAATATATCTCATAGAGAGCTCTTGAATTCACAAGAATCAAGAGTTTCTCTTTGGAGATCACATAAGAACTACACATGCATCCATGGAACTTCAACTTCCAAGTCACAAAACTCTTGGAAATTATATAAGATGAATGTAGGTAGAAGATTTACATTTGGGAAGATGAAGAATGAATTGAAAAATGGAAGGGGGTGGGGAAATAGGCCTTCGGCCGAGAGCAATGGTGGGAGGGGGAGGAGAGAAAATTTGTGGTGTGTTGGAGTGTGGAATGAGTGGAATGACTTCTCCCACTTTGATTTTTTTGTTTTATGCTTTTTGGTTGACAAATAATGAGTGGAAGTGAGAACTTACAAAAATGTCCTTTAGCTAAAGTTAGGCCATTTTGCATGCAAGGCTAATGTAGTAATTTGGTAATAATCAAATGAGTTAGTGGGGTTGGAAAAGTCTTATTTGCCCTTTGAGAGAATAGAAGGGTGATTTGCATGCAAGGTCTCTTATGTAATTTGATAATTATAACAAAGAAAATTTGTAAAGATTTATTTTTATAAAATAAAATACAAGTTCAAAAATTATAAAATTTATACCATAAAATAACTTGGATTTTTAGAAATTTTATAAAATCACTTTTGAAATTTGTGAAAAAAATAACTTTTAAAAGAAATTTTCTCCAAGGTTTAGAATATTCCTTATAAATCAAAAATAAAGGAAATAAATAAACTCTTGCTTTGAAAAATCATATACTACATAAAGCAAATTTAAAATGCATAAATTTTTCATTCACACAAGGTACAACCATTAAGTATATTCACTTACGGCTTTAATATCACACAAAATCCATAGATAATATTACATAAAATGTTGCTCGTAACACCCTCTCCCCCTTAAGGGATTCTGTCCCCAGAATCTAAGAGAACAGATGAGGATACTGGGAACGCATATCAAACTCTAACTCCCAAGTTGATTCTTCGACCTTGGGGTTCCTCTAAAGTACTTTCACTAACTTTACCGACTTATTCCTAAGACTCTTTACTTGTCAGTCGAGTAATTTGACAGGTTGCTCCATAAATGACAGGTCTGCCTGAATTTTTACAGGTTCATATTCTATCACATGGCTGGCGTCAGGATTGTACTTTTTAAGCAACGACACATGGAACACATTATGTACATGCTGATACTGAGGTGGTAAGGCTAGCTCGTAGGCCACCTTCCCCACTTGACTCAAAATCTCAAAAGGACCTATATATCTAGGTGCTAACTTCCCTTTCTAGCCAAATCTAGACAACCCTTTTCTTGGTGACACCTTCAACAAAATGGCTTCGCCTACTTAGAATCGAACATCCTTACGCGCTGGATCCGTATACTTCCTCTGTCTATCTTGAGCAGCAAACAACCTTTTCTGAATTAACTTGACTGTTTCATGCAAGTGTTGTACCAATTCTGAGCCGAGAATCCTTCATTCTCCTACTTTATCCCAACTTGTCGGTGATCTACATTTTCGTCCGTACAAAGCTTCGTATGGTGGCATGCCAATACTGGAGTGATAGCTATTATTGTAAGAGAATTCAATCAATGGCAAGTGGTCGTCCCAACTTCCTGCAAAATCGATTGCACAACTGCGCAATATGTCTTCGATTGTTTGAATTGTCCTTTCGCTCTGACCATCGGTCTGCGGGTGGTACGCCGTACTCATGTTCAACTTCGTGCCAAGACTTTCTTGAAGTTGCTTCCAGAATCTCGAGTTAAATCGGGGATCTCTGTCTGAAACTATCGATACGGGTACTCCATGCCTTAGTATGATTTCACGCACATACAGATGAACCAATTTGTCCAATGACGACTTCTCATTAATTGGAAGGAAATGCGCCGACTTCGTAAGGTGATCAACTGCAACCCATATAGCGTCATGTCCAAATTTTGTTCGCGGTAGTCCCACTATAAAGTCCATAGCAATATTTTCCCATTTCCATTCTGGAATCTTTAGAGGCTGAATTAATCCGCTTGGTCGTTGATGTTCTGCCTTCACTTTCTGACAAGTATAACACTTTGCAACCCATTCCGCCACGTCTCGCTTCATATTTGGCCACCAAAAATTCTGCTTTAAGTCCCGATACATCTTAGTGCTTCCCGGGTGGATTGAAAATCTTGAATTGTGGGCTTCTTGCAGGATCTCGTTCTTCAATTCAGGTACGTGAGGAATCCAAATTCTTGAGGAAAACCTTAGTATACCTTGCTCATCCCTTTGACTGCCAATCTCTTCTCCAGTTAGCTGATTCTTCTCTTTCTCCATTACTTCTTCCTGACACTTCCTTATCTTTTCCACTAGTGTTGGCTAAAAAGTCATTGCACGACAGACTTCTTCAACTTTTCCACAATCACAAAGTTCTAATCCAAATTTCTTAATCTCTTCAGACAATTCTTTTGGTGTTGCCATCACATTCAGTCTCTCCTTCCTACTTAAAGCATCGGCTACAACATTCGCCTTTCAGGATGGTAATTTATTGAGCAATCGTAGTCCTTGATCAATTCCAACCATCTCCTTTACCTCATATTGAGTTCCTTCTGAGTGAAAATGTACTTTAAACTCTTGTGATCTGTGTAGATTTCACACTTCTCTCCGTAGAGGTAATGTCTCCAAATCTTAAGTGCGAACAATATGGCGGCTAGCTCCAAGTCATGCGTCGGGTACTTCAACTCATGCGGTTTCAACTGTCTTGACGCATACGTGATCACCTTACTGTGTTGCATTAACACACAGCCCAATCCTTTATGTGAAGCGTCGCTGAATATCACAAAATTTCCTTGGTCATCTGGCAGTACTAACACCGGAGCTGTTACCAATCTCTGTTTCAACTCTTGAAAGCTATCCTCACATTCTGCACTCCATTCGAACTTCTGATTCTTCCCGGTTAACTTGGTCAATGGCGTGGTGATTTTTGAAAAATCCTTGACAAACCTTCTATAGTACCTGCCAATCCTAGAAAACTTCGCACTTCCGTAGGTGTCTTTGGCCTCTCCCAACTCATAATCGCCTCAATCTTTGCCGGATCTACTTTAACTCCTTCATTTCCAATGACGTGTCCCAGGAATTGAACTTCCTTTAACCAAAACTCACATTTGGAAAACTTGGCATACAACTTCTCTTGCCGAAGTATCTCCAATGCTATCCGGAGGTGCTGCTTATGTTCTTCTTCCGTCTTAGAATAAATAAGGATGTCATCAATGAATACTACTACGAACTTGTCCAAATACTTTTTAAATATCCGATTCATCAGATCCATAAATGCGGCCGGGGCATTAGTCAATCCAAGCGGCATTACTGAGAATTCATAATGTCTGTATCTGGTCCTGAATGTTGTCTTGGGAATATCTTCTTCCTTGATCTATAATTGATAGTATCCTGATCTCAAGTCAATCTTTGAAAAGCATTTTGCTCCCTTCAGCTGATCAAATAGGTCATCTATTCTTGGTAGCGGGTAGCGGTTCTTGATCGTTACCTTATTCAACTCCCGATAATCTATACATAGCCGCATAATTCCATCTTTCTTCTTTACAAACAGAACAGGTGCTCCCCATGGCCACGTACTTGGCCGTATCACTCCCTTATCCAACAATTCTTGTAGCTGGCTCGCCAACTCTTTCATTTCTGCTGGTACCATCATATATGGAGCCTTTGAAACTGGTTCTGTGCCCGGAGCAAGGTTGATCTCGAACTCGATTTATCGATCTGGCGGTAAGCCCGGTAGTTCATCTGGAAACACATCTGGGAACTCGTTAACTACGGGGATATCTTCTATATTGGGGTTGCCCTTTTCTGAATCCACTACATAAGCTAGGAACGACTCACAACCTTTTCTAAGTAGCTTCTTAGCCTGAACGATTGTAAGAAATAGTTGCTCTTGCCTCTGTCCCTTAAATACTACCTTCTCTCCACTCTTCGTCTTTAAATACACTTTCTTGGTCTTACAATTAATCTGGGCGTTATTCTTCTCTAACCAATTCATACCTAAAATTATATCAAAGTCTCCCAACTTGAAGAGTATCAAGTCGGCTGAAAACTTATACCCCGAAATATCAATCTCACACTTCGTACAGAATTGATTCACAGGAATCTTCTCTTGGTTCGCAATTACCACATTTACTACCTCGCTCATAATCATTTTATCACATTGTAGTTTATCAACAAAAGTTTCTGATATGAAAGATCTTGTCGCTCCCGAATCAATCAATACTTTAGATTTGACATTATTGAGTAAAAGTGTACCTGCTATCACCTCAGAGTTCTGAACAGCGTCCTTCATTTTCAGATCGAATGTCCTTGCTGTTGCTTGCGGGGTTGTTGTAGGTGGTGGAGGTAATGCCAATACCTTGGCTGGCACGCTTGCACTGGTACTTGCCACATTCATTAGAGCTTTGACTGGTCTGGTTGCCTTGCACTCCCTAGCTATGTGTCCAGTCTTTCCACACTTGTAACATGTAACTCCTGGCTTCGGCATCTTGCACTCATTTTCCAAATGTCCCTTCTGGTTGCACCTATAGCAGGTCATGCTCAGCTTATTACACACTCCGGGGTGTCTTCTTCTACAGTGCTTGCATTCCGGTCTCTGGAACCTGTTTTCTCCAACTTGCCCTTGGCTTGTCTGGTTGTTCCCCTTCGATTCTTGTCTTTTGCCCAAATTTCCCTTCTTGTGAAAATTTCCACCCTTATGAAATCCAATCCTCTTAACATTCCGATCTTGTGAATTTGCGGCTTCAGACTTCTCTCCATAATATGGAACCTTTCTTTTTTTGTTATCCCTTTCCTTCCTTGACTGCATCCCATTATTCTCAATCAGAACAGCTTTCTGTTACTACTCCCGCATAGGTTTCAAGCTCAAACATAGCCACTCTATCTCTGATCCAAGGCTCCAATCCTTGCTGAAATATCTTCACTTTTTCCTCCTCAGTGCTGGTATACTTTGTCACAAACCTTGACAACTCAGTGAACTTCTTCTCATACTCCAGTACAGTCATGTTCCCTTGCTTCAACTCAAGAAATTTAAGCTCCATCTGATTCTGCATGTACTTAGGGTAATACTTTTCCAGAAATATTTTCTTGAATCTCTCCCAAGAAACTTGCTGAGTTGCTTCCATAGCTTTTACTGATTCCCACCAATAGATGACTTCGCCCTTCAGGAAGTAAGTAGCATATGGCGTCTTCTGATCGTCCCCTAACTGTACCAACTCAAAGGCTCTTTTCATTTCCTTAATCCATGTGTTAGCTATTACTGGATCAGTGGTATCATGAAATGCAGGTGGATTCACATTCTGAAAAGCCTTGAAAGTGACAACTTGTCGAGGTGGTACTGGTGGTTCAGGTGGTTGGTGTGGTTCACGGTTATCTTGGTTTTCAATTCGTTGTTGAAGAGTTAGTTGTTGTTGAGCTATAGCATTGGTTTGTTGTTGCAAAGTTTCCAGTAATCGAAGAATATTTGGGTCTGTGGTAGATGTGGTTGTTGGGTTCTTCTTTTTGGGAGGCATGATCCTGAAATAAGGGTTATGTCAAAACAGATATGAATGATGAAATAATTCGAGGGTATCGCATGGCATTCTTATTTACATATGAGGTCAAGTTTCAAATTAAGCAGATATGGTGATGCATATAAAAGCGTAAAATAATAGTTGAGAGCAAATGGAACGATAGTGCATAATTATTGAAGTTTAAAGGTCACAATACATCAGGATTAGGGCAAAGTCTGATTCTAGGAACAACATACTTATTTAAAGGAAACAACTGGGAATTTTACGAAGTCTGATAGTACAATAGCATGAAAAGGTAAATAATGGAAAGAACTAAGGCTCCACTCCATCAGAACGGGGCTTGGTAGTCTTCTCCTCTCGAAGCATCTTCACAATGCTCTGGAGCTCATCTGCCACCATCTGAATGACATACTGGCTGGTGCGATCCCGGTGCGCTGGCATCTCCTCAAGCTTAGTGTTGACGTACTGAACCAAAGTCTCGAGTCTCACAGTCATCTGCTCCTTGCGCTTCTCTTCATAGTTTCGGCTGTTCGGGTACACGTTCTTCAGTCGGTCTATCAGTCGGTCGTACTTGCCCTGAAGCATGTCAAACTCGCGCCTCAACTCAGCATACACGGAGAAAGCAATAGTGTCGTCCGATCCAGAGGGTGTCGAGGAATGCGCCCTTTGCTAACAAACCAATAAGAGGAGTATTAATAATAAATTTACTTAACCTACTCTCTCGCATAATATCTATAACCTATACATATATCCTATAACCTATTTGGGTTGTCCAGGGACTCTAAACCGTAGCTCTGAAACCAAAACCTATCACATCCCCAACTTAACAAACAAAATAAATATAACTATTACAATATTTAGAAGAAATTAAACATAACCGAATCCAAGATCTTACAGTTTAGGGTTTGGAACAGCCCAACACTACCATCTATTACAACTGATTTCAATATCGAGTCCTCACACAAAACTATCTCTTATTCTACCTGAGCTCAGACATACGCATCAGCGTCACAGGTCTTACGTGCTGTCTGCTTGAATTTAACCATAGCAGCTAGCTGTAATATCAGGGTAAAGCAAGGAGTGAGCCAAATGCTCAACAAGTGCTAGACGATACGATACAAAACATAAATCGAGATATATATATATAAGAATGACAATGTGAAGACATAACCAATAATAACAAGAGATAAAACTTTGGGTGATGGCATCATTTGCTTATATCAAAACATTTTCAAAATCATATCTTAATCAAAATCATTTTATGACGCTACGGATTACAGCCGGTGATCAGCCGCGAAGTAATCCCGAACCTCGCTGGGTTCTAAAACATTAATGGGATCCCTAGTCAACTTTTAAGCCTACAATATAAGTGTGGAAAGGACTCGCATCTCAGTCCAGATCCACTATTCAAAGAAAACATTTATCCCCCTTTGGGACTGAAAATCCACATTTTAATCATTTCAAAAACTGATGCCGATTTATAACAAAATCTCTTAAGTGGTAAACATTTTTATCAAGGGATTATAGATCAACTTGAAACACTGGAAATATGTCACAAAATCTCAAGGCCATGATCCACTAGACTTTACTCTATTAGGGTAACTGAAAGGTTTCCATATACAAGAACTTTGATAAGGAAATTTAGCAAGGCTATTGGATATGAAAGAGTAATGTCAAACTAGGCTTAAAGCAATGGTTTTTCGACAAGGTACAAGTGCTAGAACATCAAGAAGATAAGCTTCATGAATACTAAGGGTGTTAGGGTATGAAGAAATGATCTTTAGCTCAAGGTATATCAGGATTGTCAAACTTTAGGGTAAGAAAGAGGGGTATCAATCAATTATGGACAACTTTGATGGCTTTTAGGTATCAATGGTAAAGTTTCTATAGGGGTTCAAGCATCAGGGTGAGATGTCAATAATTTAGGAATCAATAGCAGGTTAATCAAGAGGATCAATCAAGTATTATAACAACTCTTTATTTTATCAAGGCATTCCAATGACTCTGATATACTTGCATGATACAACTTTTGATCTACTTGCAATATGTACTTGGGGGTTCATGGTATTTCTATATAATACGAAGATAGATTTAAGAATCACTTGGTTCAAGTATATCAAGATAACTCGGGATACTCGCATCATATATATATGAACTAATTGTTACACATTTGCAGTAAATACAAAGACAGGTTGAATCACTTGCCTTGAGAAAGACTGGTCTGGTCTGGCTGGTAGGAGCAACTGGAAGCTTCACTCGACCATTATGGCAAATTTACCCTCATCTCGAGATCCTACACAATTAATAATAACCTCATTATATTATACTCTCACCAACTCAACCTATTTACAACACAAATGGCACTTAGGCCTATATGCACGCAATTTATATTCACCTTATTAATATAATTGTACACATAGCCACATATACTCACATATCATATTTGAATACCAAAATAATATCACATACACCATAATGCAACACTTAGGCTTGGATGATCTCAATCCCCAATTTAAGTCACTTGGTCGCTAAACTAGACAAAGTTCCAAAATTTTGGCTTCCTTACTCACTGTGCCTTTACTTAACTATCCAAAACCTATTGACCCTCACTTGGGCCTTTTACTCTACTGGCTTTATACTATCTTGCAACCATAATGGTCAACCTAGATCTCACTCCTAAGTGCTCTAAAACTATGTGATAAGTAAAAGTGCTCACTGGAGTAAATTTCAGAATGACATCTATGGTTTCTTGAGTGCATTAGACACTCTTAAACTACAAGTTTACCTCCAAAACTTTTACACTAAACTCTTCTGACCATAACGCATCTCCCAAACTTGATGTGGCTCAAGGGCCTAGCTTGGGCCTCCTTGGGCCTAAGCTTAAAGTCCATGGGCCTAATGAGGGCCTACCCATGATATGGTCAAAACTTCCTATTTCTAAGTTGCAACAAAATTGTCCCCTGCTGGACAGATTTTGTTATTTCACTTGTGCACCTAACCAAACGACTTAAAAACCTCAAAAAAATACCTAAAACCTTTTATATACTCCTAGTTCTAGCTTCTGGTGGTTTGGGCCTCAAAGTGCACAATAAATGCTCATTCAAAACTTCCCCATAAACTAGTGCATCAAATCTGGAAAAGTGCAAACACTAACTAATCCCTTTCCACCTTAACTCCCACTTAATAACCAAGCATCCAACTCTTTCCAAAGCAAACCTAGTGTCTTAATGTCCTAAAATAGTACCTCACCAGAAAGGGAGATCATCCATGCCCAAAAATTAACAACATGCAACTAAAAATATGACATGCAACTCATGGAAAACACATAACAAGATTTCGGCTAGGCATAAAGTTTTAAATGCTTGCAAAATCGACTTGTACCTATTACTCATCCTTAATAATCATGAAATATAACTTCTTTTAACTATTAATAAGAAATTTATCATAGAAACAATCTATTTTAAGCACACATATTTCGAATTTATAGATTTTTAAATATAACAACATGATTTCGAAAAGAGTAGCATGCAAAACATGGTTGATCATCATTTTAATGTCTTAAAACTAGCATGCATGGCTAAACATAAATATATAATTGAATTTCAGTAGCATGCAAAGGATTTTAAAGCATGATATCTCCAAAAAACACTTAGTTAGCATACATATATAATATATCTCATAGAGAGCTCTTGAATTCACAAGAATCAAGAGTTTCTCTTTGGAGATCACATAAGAACTACACATGCATCCATGGAACTTCAACTTCCAAGTCACAAAACTCTTGGAAAGTATATAAGATGAATGTAGGTAGAAGATTTACACTTGGGAAGATGAAGAATGAATTGAAAAATGGAAGGGGGTGGGGAAATAGGCCTTCGGCCGAGAGCAATGGTGGGAGGGGGAGGAGAGAAAATTTGTGGTGTGTTGGAGTGTGGAATGAGTGGAATGACTTCTCCCACTTTGATTTTTTTGTTTTATGCTTTTTGGTTGACAAATAATGAGTGAAAGTGAGAACTTACAAAAATGTCCTTTAGCTAAAGTTAGGCCATTTTGCATGCAAGGCTAATGTAGTAATTTGGTAATAATCAAATGAGTTAGTGGGGTTGGAAAAGTCTTATTTGCCCTTTGAGAGAATAGAAGGGTGATTTGCATGCAAGGTCTCTTATGTAATTTGATAATTATAACAAATAAAATTTGTAAAGATTTATTTTATAAAATAAAATACAAGTTCAAAAATTATAAAATTTATACCATAAAATAACTTGGATTTTTAGAAATTTTATAAAATCACTTTTGAAATTTGTGAACAAAATAACTTTTAAAAGAAATTTTCTCCAAGGTTTAGAATATTCCTTATAAATCAAAAATAAAGGAAATAAATAAACTCTTGCTTTGAAAAATCATATACTACATAAAGCAAATTTAAAATGCAGAAATTTTTCATTCACACAAGGTACAACCATTAAGTATATTCACTTACGGCTTTAATATCACACAAAATCCACAGATAATATTACATAAAATGTCGGTCGTAACATACGATATATATAACAGGTTGCAAGGGTGAGCATACTTGCTCAACAGTACTACATATGAATATCAAGATAGAAACAGTAATGTAAACAGTTATAGGAACAGAACTATAATCAACATGAAATCCGAAATCGAAAAATCATTTCAAACAACAGTATATAAAGAAAAGCTGAGATAACTGGATATCACTGACTAGCATGATTTTAACAAAACAAACGTATCAATTACTTATACCCTTACCGGAATCACAATGCCAAATCAGATATTTAACGGATATGTGAAGACAACTGATTAGGCTATCCACACCAGACGGCTCTAACTACCATCTCATATACCTGTTCCGGAACTCAGAGACTAGCTAGGTCTCTGACCTGCTGGACTAATCGGTTATGAATTGCGCGCAACCGAATTATCCTCTTACGCCACTCAATAGGCCTACTCTGGCCCCTATGTATCCCATATCTGATCGTTTTATCCGGTTTTCAAAACACTTGTACCTATCTCATTTCAAAATCATTCGTTTTAACAACACACGTAAATCTAGTTCACAAATCATTGTCACTCGAGATAGGTACCTTTCGAAGTTACTTTTCCCAAAAACAAGTTTAAAACAATGATTTATAACTACATGGGATACGTAAGTTAAAACGTTTATATTCCTTTACGAGAATAAAACAACAGTTTATTCATACGAACTGAACCATAAAAGAATGGTCAGGGTATTGGCCTTGCAATGCTTTCGGAAACCTTAAGTAGCTTTTACGCTGACTTCGGTCCTTGTGAAACTCGAGTGGGATCTACAATAATAGAACACCCTAATCAGTTATACCGACATGCTTGATATTCTCGAATCCTAATAACCCAATTCGATAACCCAACTCGTATAATAATTATACACATAACCACGTACTTCATATTCAAATAAGGGTAACACGTTTTATATATACTAAAGTACATTTCTCGTATTAAAAATAGATTTTTGAAAAAAAATTGGCAGCGACTCCTCTATTTATAAGCATGCCCGTCGAAACATAATCGACGTCAATTCCAACAAATCACAATCCAATTTTCACAATTCCACAATCATTCATACACAAAATTAATTATACGACTCATTTTATTTATTTTATAAAATTAGGACTCAGAATAAATTCATCACCATCCACCATCCGCTCGTAAAAAAATTCATCGCGGACGGCGGCAAAATTTTCGGGGGCACCCCATAATTCAGATTCCAACCCAAAATTTCACTGATTAATCGAAATGTTTTTTCCGCACAAAATTATATTTTATCTCATGAATATTACTCGAATAAATATTTCCTGCAGAATTTAACAAAATAATATTAAAATAATCCAACAGCCATGCGCCACACGCGCAATCAAAAAAGGAAGAAACAGGGCGGCACATAACCGGAAGCACAGAACCAAGGCGGCACACACGCAACCAACAACACACACACACATATTCACATGTGCACACACACATAATCACACATAAATACGCACATATACATACATATATATATGTACCGAACCAGAATCACCAGGAATAAATGGCAATTACCGGAAAATCGCCAAAAAAGTCGAAGAACGGGAAGACAGCAGCGACCAGGAGAAGAAAATGGAGGAAAGGAAGAAAAAAGAAAGGAAGAACAGAGATAATCGTGAGAGAGAAACAAGAGATTGCAGTTGCAATCGATGAGAAAAAAAGGGGAAACAAATCGCAGCTAACACGTGTCCTGAAAAAAAATGGATACGTGTTAATTTCTGTTTATAAGAAGTTAACACGTGTCCTTGAATACCTGAGGACCGAATATTTATCCCAGATTTTGATATTAACGAACCGAGTCACCTTTAAAACAATTCGATAAATCTCAATAATAGTCTTAAAATGCTACAAATATCCTGAAGTTTATTAAAACGTAAATTTCGAAATTTTAAAACAAATTTTAAAGGCAATTTATACCCGCTTTTAACAATTAAACGAATCAACGTGCGGGTGAAATTAATCCCGAAAATTTCCAAAATAATTTTAAAATTCTCAGAATATTGTTAACATAATAAAATATGAGTTTCGTGATTTTGAAGAATCCTGGAATTAAATATGGATTTTACAAATAAACACAATCAGAAAATCATTTAAGGATAAATAGTTAATGAAATATTATTTTCTCAATTTTATAAAATCCTAAAAATAATTACTAAAATTATAAAATAATAAACTAATTTTAGAGATAATCCAAATCTTCATGGATTTAAAACTGCAATAAGACCACTTGTTAAAAGCGAGACAAAACCGGAATACTCAATAATAAATCACAAATTCAAACCTATATACCAATAAATCAAATAAATAAATAATAAAACAACACACTGCTGCCAACACCAATACACGTATTTTATTTAATTATTTATTCAACTATGTACACTTTAAAATAATAAAAATAATAGAAAATATATGAGTCGTTATAATTTACTTTTCATCAGCATACACGGTGGTATTGGTAAAACCTTCATATGGAATATAATTATTTCAAACCTTAGATCAGAGACCGAAAATAGTATTGCCAATTGCAACCGCAGGCATTACAACCTTGATGCTCAATGGAAAGGACAATGCATTCACGGTTTTATATCTCAATTGATGTCATGGTAGAGTTAACTTATGAAATCCGATATGGAGGGAATTAGCCAAACATCTATTAAAGACCTCTTTGATCATTTGGAATGAAGCGCCCATGGCGAATAAATTATGTTTAGAAGCTTTGGATAGGACCTTGTGGGATATTCTAAGAACCAAATATGAGAATAGTATTGAAAAACCATTTGGTGGGCTAACAATAGTATGTGGGTGATTTTTGTTAAATATTACATGTCATTTCAAAAGGGCAAAAGAGTTGATACTGTTGATACATGAGGCTCCATAATGACAGTCTAAGTAAGTCGGATGCAGACAGAATAACTACCTTTGACAAATGGTTGTTACAAGTAGGAAACGGACCGGTCTATGATGATGTTGATAATGAATTGGTCAAAATACCAACAGATTTATGCGGTGACCCGTGTGTAGATCCAATATAATCAACAGTCAAATCTATTTACCCCCTCCCTTTTACAAAAACTACAAGGATCCTATATACTTACTTGACACCAAAAATTGAAATGGTCCATGAGCTGAATGACATGATTATGGATATGATTCCCTGTGAAAGAAGGACATTGTTGTGTAAGATATGTCTGTACTTTAACAAGACTAAGTCAAATTGACAACCCTAAGTAAGTTGTATTGTAATCTTAGTTTGCATTTTGTATTGTAACATTAAAGTTTGTAAAAAGGTCAAAGAGCATACTAGAGTCTTTTTCTTTTAAACAGTATCAATCCTAAGAATTATCTCTGGAAGAAGATCAAGAAGATCATGCCTCAGAAGAATTATGATGAAGCTTGGAGTTGAATAAATCTATTTTGGGAAAAATGTTCTAAGTCAAGATCTCTACAAGTCACAGGTTTAGTGTTATAGAGAAGTCATTCGAGAAATCCAGAATGACTTATAGAGAACTCAGGAAAGCTACTAGAGAACTCAGAGATATCGGTAAGCCAAGTTGAAGACATAAAGATTGGAGATATCGACAAGTCATTTCTTCACTAGAGAACTCAGAGTTATCGACAAGTCAACATTCATTAGAGAACTCTGAGTTATCGATAAGTCAAATTCCACTAGAGAACTCAGAGATATCGATAAGTTAAAACTCACTAGAGAACTCTGAGTTATAGATAAGTCAAACTTTACTAGAGAACTCTGAGTTATCGACAAGTCAATAAGCCACTAGAGAACTCAGAGAAATCGATAAGTCAAAGTGAAAATATGAAGACTAGAGATCTCGACAAGCCAAATTCTCTTATAGAGAACTCAGAGACCTCTACAAGTCAAATTTACTATGAAGTACTAGAGATCTCGATAAGCCAATTTACTTATCGAGATGTCAAGTTCTCTATAGACCAAACTGGAGATCTCGAGGTAAAATCTCAAAGTACAATTTGCAGACCAGTTCAATATCCAAGATTAACAATCAACAAACAATCCAACCAGCTGGATTGATAAGTCTACAAAAAGCAACTTGAAGAGTGTGCAAGATCAAGGGTGAAGATTAACTGACAAAGGAAGATCAAAGTTAACACAGTGTGCAAAGATATTTTTAGTCCAAGAAATGGAAATATACTTTTCCTAAAAGGGAAATGATAAGTGACAGTTTACTAAAGTAAAAGCATGTCTTATTATACACTGTGTAAACCAGAAAGTTAACTGAGTTATAAAGTCAACAACTGGTCCCTTGGTAAGATGTAACAATTAGATCAGAACTCTTGTATACTCTCAAGAAAGAAGCTAGCTCTTTACCAACAAAGAGCCTATAAATTTGGTAGCAAAACATTCTTATTTTAATATAAGATTAAGTTAGTTTTGAAGATCTTGTGTTCTTTATTATTGCATGTTTAATTTCTGCATTAACACATTTCACTACAAGATTTGATTTACTTTGCTCACAACATAAATAGTTCAAGAAAAGCATAAAAAACACAAAAAACACATTCACCCCCCCCCAATGTGTGTAATTCATACTAACAAGTGGTATCAGAGCAAACCCCTGAAAATAAACAGATTCAAGATCTTGGAAGAATGAATACACAGAAAAGTCAGTAGCATCAATATTCCTACCTTTGACAAAGCTAACTACACTCTTTGGAAAAGAAAATGTTGTTATTTATCAGATGGCCATCCACTCTATATTCAGATTCTCAAAAATGGGCCCTTCACTCTTATGGTTAGAGTTGAAGAATCAACAGATGGTGATATGGGTCATTCTAGCTCATTATGCTCCAAAAGACCCTTCTGAGTACAACTAAGCCTGAAAAAGAGAAAGTTTCCCTAGATAGTGGCTTACAACTAATATTGATAGAGTCACTTGACAATGTAATGTCAACAACATTGTCAACTGTGACACTGCCAAGCAATAGGGAAAGATTGAAATACTCTGTGAGGGAACTGTGGAAGTTAGATCTAATCAAAGACAGATCATTATTTCACAATATGAGGGGTTTCAGTGGCCAAAGCCAAAAGAAAGCAGCACTGATGTATTTGAAAGATTCAATAAGTTGATAAAGGACTTGCAGCGCCATGACAAATACTATGAAGCTGAAGAAGTGAATCTAAAAATTTTTGCTTACACTCCCTGATCATTTGAAACAAAAAATCTCAGCAATCAGAGAAGGGAGAGATCTAAGCAGGATAACACTGGAAGTTGTTTATGAATCTTAAGAACTTATGAATAAAAATGATTCAAAGAAAATATTAAGAACTGCCAAGGGCATGTTGTAGATGGTTCAAGTGCTCTAATTGTCAATGAAATCCAGACCCCTAATGATGAGCCAAGATCCCAAACTCCAGTTGCCTCAACAAGTGAGCAAAGAACAAATGATTCACAAGAACAAGTCATTCTGGAATTGGAAGAAGATGAGTTCTACACCTTGGATGAACTTGATGAGCTTGATCAGTCAATGGCCTATCTGGAAAGAAAGTTCTCTAACATTAGAGTAAAGAAACCAAGATTCTTCGAGGGTAAAGGACAGTCTTTCAACAAAGACAACAGCTAGAAAGGAAAAGGGAAGTACACATCTGATAGCAAAAATGGTTACAAAACTGGATATGTTGACAGATCAAAGATAAGCTGCTTCAATTGTGATGAACTAGACCATTTTGCTACAGAATGCAGGAAACCCAAGAAAGCCAAGAAAGATAAAGCTTATCTTCAACTGGAAGCAAAATATGAAACTGTTCTGAAGAAACAACAAACCAAGCTTATATTACAGGGGGAAAAGTTGGGATGATTCTGATAATGATGAAGATGAGGAAGTTGGAAATTAGCACTAATGGCCTTGGAGCAAGGAGAGTCATCTTCATCAAAATCACAGGTACCAAATCTCACTACCATTGATTTAAATGTGAGTCAATATAAGGAAACTGTAGAGAAGATGAGCACAGAAATGTTTCACATACATACAAGTATGGTTGCTGCTAATGAAAAAGTTAGCAGACTAACAAAGATAAATGAGAAGCTTGAAAATGAGAAACAAGAAGCTGAATTATTGTTGGTGGAGCTTGAAACTGTAAGACAAGAAAATGCATATATGAAGAACAAGCTCAAGTGTGCAAGTGAAATTGAAGCATTGCTAAGGGAGAAGCTGGAAAAGAATGAGGTGAAGTTGAAGTCCTTCAAGCATGCATCTGAGTTGGTTGGAAAATACCATGAGAAAAACAATCCATGTGCAAATATTGTTATTGATCTTGATTATGATGCCTTGAACAGCAAGAAGAAAAATATAGGTGACAAAGGGAAAGCAACAGAAAATGAAATGTTCCAACAATCCTGAAAAGGTTGATTCACCTATGTTCAAGGCATGTGAGGTCAACTTCAGTGAAGAAGAGTTAATTATCAAGCAAGAAATTGTTGATGAAGACAATGAGAAGAAAGATACTCAAGCAACTCAATCTTTCAAAGCTGAAGAGAAGCTCATGAATAATCAAGGTTCCAAGACAGTTGTCAAAGAAACCAAAACTGAATATGCAAGAAAGAAAAAGAAAAATAGAAATGGGAAAATAGGGATAAATAAAATAAATAATTTTGTTTATGTTGTAGACTCCAAGAAAGAAATGTGAAAAATGTGGCTCTGCGAATCACCTAACTCACCTTTGTAAAAAGATTGTTACCAAGCCAGCTAAAGGAGCCTGCAAATACAATGAAGCAGATGCAAATGATCCCTACTCATTCTGTGATAAGTTTGATTGCATCCCTTGCAACTTGAAAGTGATGAAGAGTTGTCATAAATTGATAGTAGACCTTAAAGAAACAAAAATTGGGTCTACATCAAATAGGGAAAATGCACAACAGTCATTGAATCTATTTTATCTGAAATAACTCATTCTACCTCTGCTAAATTAGTTAACAAGAAGAAAGTACCCAACACCGTTTGGGTTGCTAAACACACTTAAAACTCATTGTGTGCGGGAAAATAAATAAGGTCATATGGATCATAGACAGTGGGTGTTCCGGATATATGACAGGCGATAAGGCTCTGCTATCACAGATTGAGGAGAAGGCTAACCCTTTGGTGACATTTGGAGACAACAGCAAAGGATTCACAATGGGATATGGCAAGATTGTTTCTGGAAATGTTGTCATTGATGATGTAGCACTGGTGGCTGGTCTTGAAGTGAATCTTCTCAGTGTTAGTCAATTTGCAGACAAAGGTTTTTAAGTTTTATTCAACAAAGAAGAATGCATGTTTATCAGCAAGAAAACTGGTAAAGTTGCTATGAAAGGAGCAATAAAAGGAAGTTGCAGACTTGGACTCAACAAATAAGGATGGTATTTGTTGCTTCTACACCAAGGCATCAGAAGAACAAAGCAAGATATGGCATAAAAAAGTTGTCTCACTTGAATTTCAAGGCAATTAACACATTAGTCAAAGAGGAGTTAGTAAGAGATATGCCTAATCTGGAGTTTGCTCAAGTTGAAGTTTTTGAAGCTTGTCAGAAAGGAAAAATGAAAAGATCAAGTCACAAGTCAAAAAATGTGAATTCTATAAGTACACCATTGCAACTTATTCACATGGATTTGTTTGGACCATTAAATGTCTTATCAATTTCAAGAAACAAATATGCACTTGTGATGGTGGATGATTTGTCAAGATACACTTGGGTAGAGTTCATGCACTCTAAATATAAGACTCCACACATCATAATTGAGCACATCAAAAAGATAAAAAAAATAGGTTGAAGATCACAATTGTGTAAAAAGATTGAGAAGTAACAATGGAACTGAATTCAGGAATGCAATATTGAATGAATTCTGCAAAAACAAAGGCATTGTTCAAGAATTCTCAGCAGCTAGAACACCTCTACAAAATCGAGTAGTAGAAAGGAAGAATAGAATATTAGTTGAAGCTGCTAGAATAATTCTGCAAGATGCCAGGTTGCCAACAAGTTTCTGGGAAGAGGCTGTTAACACTGTATGCTACACTCAAAACAGAGATCTCATTAACAAGGCTCATGGAAAATCACCATACTCAATCTTGTCTAAGAGAAAGCCAACTATAAAGCATCTTCATGTCCAGGCTTGGAATGCCTTGATGAAATGAAGTTGAAGCCCTTGATTTTGAAAACCTCAATATTGATAATGATTCTGATGGTGAAGATGAAGTCAATGCACAACAAATGTTGAATGAAGAGATTACTGAATAGGAAAATCATGGGAATGGAAGCTCATCTCAAACACCTGAATTTGATAGCACAAACTCGGGGGGAGAAGGAGAAGAAGGATCTAGCAGTCATACCAATAATGAAAAAATGATGAAGGCACAAGTCAACAAATGCATACAAGGAAGTGGGATATGAGTCACACTAGAGAAGCAATTATTGGTGATCCTACTACTGGTGTGAGGATTAGAAGTGCAACTGATAATGAGTGCCTACATGCATGCTTTCTATCTCAAATAGAACAAGAAAATTGAAGAAGCTCTTATGGATCCTGATTGGATATCTGCAATGCAAGAGGAGCTTAATCAGTTTGAAAGAAACAAAGTTTGGGAGTTAGTTCCTGCACCAAAAAATAGAAGCATTATTGGAACAAAATGGGTGTTCAGGAACAAGATGGATGAAAATGGTATAGTTACCAGAAACAAGGCAAGGTTGGTTGTAAAAGGCTACTCACAAAAAGAAGAATTGATTATGATGAAACTTTTGCTCCGGTTCCAAGACTTGAAGCAATAAGGATTTTTCTATTATTGCTGCACATTCAAATTTTAAAGTATATCAAATGGATGTCTAGAGTACCTTCCTAAATGATGAGTTAGAAGAAGAAGTTTATGTGCAACAGCCACCTGGCTTTGAAGATCTAGAATTTCTAAATTTTGTGTACAAATTACTCAAGGCTCTATATGGACTAAAGCAGGCACCTAGAGCCTGGTATGTATATTATCAGAAACCCTACTGAAACATGGTTTTACTTGAGGTACTACAGACAAGACTCTCTTCTTCAAGAAACATGGTGAAGATATGATCCTAGTTCAGATCTATGTGGATGATATCATCTTTGGTTCTACAAATGAAAAGCTTTGCCAAGATTTTCTAAGCTTATGCAGAGTGAATATGAAATGAGTATGATGGGTGAATTATGTTACTTTCTTGGACTACAAGTCAGTCAAAGAAGTGATGGAATCTTCATCAGCCAAACTAAGTATGTCAAGGACTTATTGAAAAAGTTTGGTATAGTTGATTGTTAACCTGCTTCTACACCTATATCTACAGCAATAAAGTTGGATGAAAATAGAAAAGGAAATAGTGTAGATATTTCAAGCTATAGAGGAATGATTGGATCATTGCTTTACTTAACTACAAGTAGACCAGACATCATGTTTGCAATATGCCTATGTGCAAGATTTCAAGTTAATCCAAAAGAATCACATTTGATGGTTGTAAGAGGATTTTCAGATACTTGAAGGGACTCCAAACTTGGGATTGTGGTATCGTAAGGGAACTGGTTTTGAAGCTGTTGGCTACACAGATGCAGATTTTGCTGGATGTAGGGTTGACAGGAAGAGCACTAGTGGAAGCTGTCAATTTCT